>NW_005359880.1:2138285-2176730 GCF_000412655.1 Myotis brandtii
TGGCTCTGGCTCTGGCTCTGTTTCTTAGGTGGCACTGATTAATCATTCCCACTATATAGATGTGTACACTGAGGTTAATGAAGTAAATCCTACTTTTGTTATATTGACAAGCAAGGTAAATGTCATTTGCCTTGAATGTATTTCTTACCTGAAAACTTTTCTTCTCCAATCTTCATAGATTTTAGACTCGTCAGGCTTAGCTGAGAATTAAGAGGCTCCCATCTCCCTCTTTAACAGTAACCTTAAGGAATCTACCTCGGAGATCGGACCTTGTTGCCCATGAGCTGATGTGACCGCGAGATGGGTTTTGGGCACACAAGGTCATTTGTTGGCAGGGGATTCCCCAGTACCGGGGTGACTATACCTGTCAATGATTTGTTGGGATAAGTTCTGGTTTTTATGCCGACTGTAATGATATAATTACTAATTACACTCCTTTCACTCTCAGAAATGACCCAGATTGGAAAGTAATTATATGGCAATTCTTCCTACAATAAGATGGATTCTCACATCCAGAAACAAATCTCCCAACCTATTCTGGGCAAAACCCAAATTTGTGAAAAATGTTTACATATGGAAATGTGAAAAGGCCACTAGCTGGTCTGGAAAATTGAAAACCCAAAAAATATGATGTCTTATAATTAGTATTTCACCCGTCAAATATGCATTATTTGGCTCCTAGGGTTAAGGTAGGAGGAATAGAAATGTTAGCCATTTAATAATCACATTATTGATTATTATATAGTAGGTAACCTGATGGTATGTTGTTTTGTTTTACAGGAAAATACTTGGCAGACAACTAATAAAATCTTGGGCAAGGATTCAGAAGATTCATATAATGGAGAACTGTTGTATGAGAAACAGGTTTCAATTTGGGTTGGATGAAAACAAATCAAAATCTGCACTTGGGATAAACCTGCTGGAAATGCCCACGACTTTTCAGCAATGATTTCCCTCACACAATACCATGATGACCAGTCCTACAGTATTTACTTCTAGGTGTAATATTGTTATGGTTTTAAAATGTAATTATTGTATTTGTAAATTGTACTCATTCCAGTAAAGCAGTTAGACACTTGAGTTTTAGCATTTTACCACTCCTGAAATGGATGTAATTTAAACTGTGGTATGTAAATTTAATAGTAGTACTGTTGAATGGCACAGCGCTTACAGAGGTAGGTTGAATTTTGTCAATATATAAAATTTAAATATAATATTGATAGCTATCACAAAGGGGGTGCCACATACGAAGGAAATTAAGTGGAACCAGAAAAAAAAACCTTTTTTTTTCAGTTCTTAGTATGTTTTATTCTAGTGCTAAATAAAAAATTCTATCTTCAAATGTTTAGTGGGTTAAATTCAGAAACTATTTCAGAAAAACATTCTAAGGTTACAGCATATTCAAAGAAAAGCATTAATTACCACTTTTTAAAAAAGCTTTTTTTTCAAACTGCAAATTTCATAAAAATGCAAACTGTGTAAACAGGGCCTCTTATTTTTATAACTTGTGTATAAAGGGAAAGCAATTCATATTTAAAGTTTAAGTATATGAAATTATAATCAAGTAAAGAAGATATTGACGTCTTAACTACTTCCCCTCTCTCTACAGCTTAGCAAATGTAGAGATTGTTGAATAATCCAGTCAGACTAAAACAAAAATTGTGATTATAAAACTTCAAGACTCTCCATAGTTGAGCTGGTTCGCAACTTTTGCACAGTTACTCTAAACAGAGAGTTCCTCCCACCGAGCATGGAGACCAGTGCCATGCATCTTCCTCTTCACCCATAGGAATCAAAATGTTGAGACCAAAAATCTCAGAAAAAAAATGTTTGTCCCCTATTAAATACAGAAGGAGAATTTTAATCACAATCATTTATAATATTTGGGAAGGAAAAAAATAAGCTTTATCAAAGAAGTTCTCTCCACATAATTGTGTAATAAAGTCCTTTTAGATAAAATGCATTGTATGAAATTATAAATCTTTGCCATTCTGGGGGGAATCAAAAAGAGTTATAAAAAATGTGTTATTATTTTATTGTTGCAAGGTATAATAAAAACTTCAAGTACTCAGTTGGGCCTGACAATGAGGGAATTCAGAACAGAGAAGCACTTCTTCAGGGATCCCAGTTATAAAACCTTCCTTCGTTCTGATCTGAAAACAGAAGTCTTCCTTCAAGTCATAGAACTTATTTTAAACATAGGCAAATTCGTGTTCTAGGTTATACTGTTAAATAACTGTAATTATAAGTTGTTTTATTTATCATTAGTTGCTAAATTTTACTTTACATTTACTCATATTAGACAAAAAATTTTGAGCCCCTTTAAGTTTTAGAATCTTACTCTTAAAATGAGATTGTGACTGGCAGTAGTTCACAGTGGAGCTTTCTAAATTGGTGTTTTTACTTCTCAATCAGTGCTGGCTACCCAGAGGATGTTCAAAGTGAGCTGCCTTGCATTAGAAGGATATTCTCAATTGGCTTCTCAAGTCTTGTGTTGAAGTTTTTTAAACAAATAACTAATATACTCATTTTATGTAAAGATATGCTATTTGATTTTGAAACCAAAAGAAAGAATGCAAATTTTTAAATATATGAAACATAGGGAAATTCCAAACACTAAAACCAATGGAAAATAAACTGCAGAAAACTGAGAATTATCCAGCATATAAATATAAAAATGTGTTTAAAGTAATCAGTTTGTGAAAAAACATATTGAAAATTAGCACAAAGCATATTAAAATGTGTAAATATTACTGTTCTCATGTCTTGCTCTTTATACTTATTTTATTTCAATTGGTTCTGGAGTGAATTGGTAGTTAAACACAAGGACTTTTTGTTAATAACAGAATAATTTTGTTGATATTGTAAAAAATGTAATTTAAAACATAGATTACAATAATCCCTAACATTATTCAAATGTTTCCAGGAACTAAAATTTGGAACAATGAAGATATTCTATGATCTCTTAATTAGTCTTTGTGAAACAGAATGAAAGTCAGTGATTTCAGAGTTACTAAACCTTGAATAACCAGAATCTCAATAGAGAATATATCTCTTTCAGTTCAGAAAATAGGTTAAATAATAACAAACTCATATCAGGGAGGTTTGGGTGTTTTTCTTTTACTCTTGTAGTTTATATTCTCCTGTTACACCTGTACCCATTGTACTATGCACTAAGAATTCATGTTAGAAAAAATGATCCAAGACAGTGCAAGAATCTCTGTTATAAAAGAAACATTAAGTCGGGTTCATTATCAATCCCTAAAGCAGAACAACATGAGCTAGTACATATTAACATTTTCAATACTATGGGTTAAAATGAAAAGAAAGGGTTTTGTTAACCAGAACATCATGTTCTGAGCAATATGGTTACAAAGGTTCTGCTCTATCAAGATAGAAAGTATGAATGATGCTGCTTTATTTTGGCAAAATGGAAAGTATGTTTTTCTTTTCAAATAAATTCCATATTTTCATGGTATTTTTAAAAATAAATTCTCATTATGAATTAGTCTGAATTTTATCATAATTGGAATTTATAATTCCTAAAGATTAAATTTTTAAATTATTTTTAAAGCTCTATTCTTCTCTATACTTACAGCCTAAATGGGAATTCACTGCATGGTATTTGGGAATCTATTTTACCTATAAAGGAAGAAAGTCCACATTCCAATGGTTTCAAGTGAATAGAGAACAGACCAGAATGCCGAATGTTTTGTGTATTTTTACTCCACCTTTATCTACAGATAGTTCGAGGCCATAATTAAACATATTTTCATTTCTTCTTTTCAAAGAAACCCGCACAATTCTAGTAATGTAACTGCATTACACTGACGCTAACTTCTGCTGTGTGACCTTAGACAAATCACTGCTCTTTTCAGTTTCTCCTCTTTGCAATGAGGGATTTGGATTGCCAGTGGTTTTCAAGTTTTTCTTAACAGCAGGACTTTTTGTACTAGAATTGTGCATGGAATCCTGTTAGGCAAAACAGCTCAAAACAATGCAGGAGTTTCTCCAGCAGTTTAAATCTGGGTTCCCCACCCCACGACTCCCAGCACTGTTTCGACAGCATAACAGCACCTCAGTGATCTATACAGTTTCTTCCACATCTGAAATTCCATGATTCTACTTGACTCAGATAGATCATCTTGGGGGACTTTACAAGGACACTTGTACAATCATAGTAATTAACTGACATACAATAAAAATTGATATTTACTTGAGAGCTTACCATGTACTAGTCACTATAGCTATTAGCTCACTTAATCCTTATATCAATCTCCAAATTGTAGGTACTCTTTTGAATTCCTATTTTTACAAATGCTGACATTGAGGACTAGACAGATTCACTAATTTGCCCAAAGAGACACAGCAACTGGAAGTAACCCAGTTATCGTGACGGCAGAAGGAGCCCTGACCTGTTTTGCTTGCTCATTCTGGAACATAAACTCTTCTGTTTGATTTTACTATACATATTCTATTTGAATGCCAAAGTAAAGGTGCTATGAAAAATTAGTATCAAAATCAGGATAATTCTAGTAGTGAAATTGTTAGGAACAATGTGTTTCTCAAAATATGATATGTGGACCACTTGTGTTATTTATTTTAAAAGGGCAATGATTTTGGCTTAATCACAACTATATCCCTGGAGCCTAAGAGACAGTAGGTGCCAAAAAATGTATATTAAATAAAGAAATCTCTAGAAATGGGGTTTAAAAATAAGTATTTTTAGCCCTAGCCAGTTGACTCAGTGGATAGAGCATTGGCCTGCGGACTGAAGGGTACTGGGTTCCATTCTGGTCCAGGGCACATGCCCAGGTTGTGGGCTCAATCCCCAGCAGGAGGCAGCCAACCAGTGTTTCTCTCTCATCATTGATGTTTCTATCTCTCTCTCCCTCTCCCTTCCTCTCTGACATCAATAAAAATATATTTTTTAAAAAAAGAAATATTTTGACAAGCACCCAAAATTTGAGGATCACTGCCCTAATAGATCTCTCAGGTCCTTCTTAGCTCTGACATTATATCAAATTTTAAATACTAAATTGTAAGTTGAATATCATTTTTTCTAGTGAATTTGTTTTTTTCATTCAGCTCATTTAATTTTCTTCTAATCTTGAAAAGGAGAAAGATAAAGTGGATTTTTCTAAGAACATCCCTCTTTTCCTTAGAGCTCTCCTGTTATGCTATGTCAGTCTCAAAGTGGCCTGAAATGTGTTCTCTCATTTTCATGTTTCTGTCCTTTTCTTCAAAGTCTTGAAAGTTTAAAGGGAGCAGTAGGGAGGTCGCAAGCTGTGGTTCATCCCAAACACACAGTCTTAATAAACGTCTCCCTCCTTGCAAAGAAAACTCAGACACCTAACTTATAAGTCAACCCATTTGTCTTGTAGGCCTTTGAATTGAATGTTTTATAAACACAGACTAATGTCATTACGAAAAAATTGCACCAATCCTTTTTATTTCCTTTCTTTTTCTTTAAAATAATCAAAGGCTATCAAGGAAAGTTGAATGGCACCATAAAATATGCAGATATCGACTAAAAACGGGTTTGTAGGTTTGTTTTTATTAAGCTTTCTTTTTCTCCAAAAATTATGCATTGGAGCAAAATCACACTCAGTCCAAATACTCTCATTTTGTACATGGTTTTCTGATTAGCAATTTTTTAAAAACAGAAGCATGATTTTTTTATATCAAAATGAGGGTGATTTCTAGATATTGCTTTAAAAGTTAATATTACAAGTAAACATGTTTCCTTGGAATGAGTCAAATTAAACTGTTGATATGAGTGAACAAATCAATTCATGTTACACTGAATAAAGAGACTGTTCTAATGACCCACCCTACCCCCTTTTACTGTGTGCACTTCTCTCTTGAAGCTTTATTGTATTTTCCTGCTCTTTTTTTTTTTTTCCAATTTGGCAAATAACATTTAGATTTCACTCAATCACTCATGAATTGAACATGGATACCATTACATTACTTTTGGTTCATGAAATATATAGAGGAAGAATGAGAGAGGAGTGCAATGTCTTAAGTCTCCCAATATTAAAAACAAAACAAACAAAAAAACCCGCTAGCTTCTCTCTTTTGTCATTGCTTTGATGTTCTGTCTTCTGTAGGCTAGAGTTGCATTTTTAATATCTAATTGAAATCTAAACATCCTTCTTGAAGGAATGTCAAAATTTAGTGTCTATGGGCAGACCTCTTGACTGTCCCTTATGTTTAATACCTGATTTGTATCTTACATGAGTATTCTATGAGAGAAAGGCACCTCCTTGTTGATATTCACCATGGGCATAATAACTTATTTTCTAGGTTTAACTTCCAAGGATATTTTCCTTTGATTTCTAGTATCTCTGATCACCTCTTTCTATCCCTAGGGTTATACATTGCCTGTTCTGGATACATTGTCTATGTAACCTTAAAAGAAAGGATGTTTTCAGTGAAAAGCAAATATATTTTTATGTGTTCCTAAATGTCTAAAAGAAAATAAGTACATTCCAGTATTTTCCAAATCATGTTCAGTTCTACTGGTTCTGGCAAATGTTCATTGTGGTCTGAGAATAAATGATTCTATACCATAGTCCCCACTTCTTGGACATTGATAATAAATGTTATTGTTTTAATGAAGTTTAAGATGAAGTTATTGGATCAGGATAACACTTTTTTTCCCCTAAAAACACCTTGAAGAAATTTAGAAAAGTTTTAACACCAGTTTACATATTTTTCACCAACTACAAATAATATAACCAGCAGGGCTTTGAATAGTTGCTCTATTTTTTTGTTGTTGTTTCAACTTTAAGGGAAATTCCTGACATTTCAAGTGAATTTAAATTTCATTAATACGTCATAGTGAATTTAACTTCACCACCTAAAATATTCAAAACAAAATAATGAAATGGTTTTAATATTTTAAGTATTATGACCACATCAGAACATTATTTGATGGTGCAAATTCTTTGCAGAGTGAAATTAACACTTGTGAGCAATCTTTGGTAATATTTTATTAAACAGCTTTAAGAAATTGAATCATGAATCTATTAATGAGCATTTCACAATTCTTTTTTTGCTTTCCTTTATTTTTCAAATCAATTGTTCTGCACAAAACAATTAACAAAGTTCCTTTAAAAAAATTCCTGAGTAAACTTTTCAGACAGAAAAGAGTAAAGCTGAATTATTACATTTCTTTAAATGTAATTCAATTTTTAATTCATTCAGAGTTTGTGAATCAGCTTGATAGATCACAAGCTATTTATCATTTACAAATATTTCATGAATGATTATATCATGCAAATGTTAATTCCATCTCACTTGTTCAGTTGTATATTATTTCATTAGCATTTTCTTTTTCTTTTTTTCAAAACTAATGTCTAGTGTTATTCATACATCATTACTTCAAACTATTTTAGATAATGAACCAAATGACTCATTTGGAATCAATGTTCCAACGTCCAAAGTCAGATTTTTTCCTTTTCCTATGAGATGCTAGAATGATAATTCTAACAGCTGTGTTAATTTTGCAGGCCAGTATTTAGTCTTGCTTTATTTAATGGGTACACATGAAAGAGACTGGCTCCTATCTGATCCCTCTCTCACGCACATACACTCTAAAGGAGTTGGAAAATTACTGTTGAATACTTTTTCTTGAAAACCAAGTGTTGGTATGATGATATACTAATCATATCTATGAGCAGGTCTCCACTACAGGGCGAGCAGTAATTGCTAGAGCTGACTTTTTAAACTATTTGAATATTATTGGGTTATAATATAAATTTTTTTAATTCTTCACTTTGTATTGGAAAAGGATCTGTACGAATAAAATGATCAAATTTTAATTTTCATGCCTACACGGTAATGTAAGGCATGATTTTTTTTAACAATAAGAGAAACTAGGGAAAGAATCTCAAAGAAATTTTGCTGTGTTTGTAAAGGTAACAAAATTCAGTCAAATGTCTTTCTAAGGAAGATGCTGTTAGTGCACACTATAGTTTGAATTGGTGGCAGCCTGTATTTAAAGGTCTCCATGATCTTTGATGCAAACATAAGCTGGACTTATGACCTTGTTACAGTTATGTGATTTCACAAAATGCCTTGGGCATAAAATGTTTATACAAGGAATTGTGGGTTAAAATACTCACGAATACTTTTTAAATTTAGTTGAAATGTTGATGCCTGGCTCTTTCCTCCTGAATAATTCAGCAAAGAACACTTGATTCCCAGAGCCCTTACCGCTCTGTCTGTGGTAAAGCCCCACTGCTCTGTGCTGGCTCAAGACAAACCCAGCAAAAGAAGCACCTGCTTGTCCCTCCAGGACCTGCAGCGGAGCGCGCTGCTGAGCAACGGCGACATGAAGGTGCCGTGTTGACTTACTGAAGATCAGCATGAGAACATTTTAACGTTACTTGCCTTATAAGTTAGAAAAGATAAGGACATCATTTTTTGTAAATAATGATTTTTACAAATGTTTTTTTCCTTCATAATTTTCCCAATCACCCATTTCACCAATCCTGAATATGCAATTATTGATCCTGCACATTACTGCAAGTCAGGTTCCCATTTCAGAACAGAGTTTAATTATATGTGAGAACAAGATGGAATATCTGAGTGAATGTTTAAATGTGGGGTTTCTTTTTCCTGAAAAATAAAAACCATAAAAATACATTCAGCTGTGAACCTCTTTTATTACCAGCCTCTTAAAATTTTGCTCACGTGCCGAAACCGGTTTGGCTCAGTGGATAGAGCATTGGCCTGCGGACTGAAAGGTCCCAGGTTCGATTCCGGTCAAGGGCATAGGTTGGGCAAGGTGAGAAAAACGTCTGACGGTGCAAGGGCCTTGGAGTGGGACAAGTCCCAGCTCTATAATTTAACAATAGACTTGAGCATGTTAATCGATTCTTCATTTCCTTAAAAAAAATAAAATGGAGGCCTTACATACAAGGAGCAACCAATTAATGAATGCATAAATAAGTGGAACAACAAATCGATGTTTCTCTCTCCCCCCGCCCTCACTTCTTCCCTCTCTAAAAAATTTTTAATTAAAAAAAACTTTTAAAAAAACGGAGTTACTAATGCCACTTTATCATAGGGGCATTGAACAGAGTAAATGAGTCCCCTAAACCTTCTTATCTAGTGCCCAGTAGATACTCAGTAAGCAATCCTTTCCTGTTCTTATGTGAATAGGGTCCCCCCCCTTCCCTCTCTAAAAATTTTTTAATTAAAAAAAAAACTTTTTAAAAAACGGAGTTACTAATACCACTTTATCATAGGGGCATTGAACAGAGTAAATGAGATAATATTCATCAGTCCCCTAAACCTTCTTATCTAGTGCCCAGTAGATATTCAGTAAGCAATCCTTTCCTGTTCTTATGTGAATAGGGACTGAAATGAGCCAGAACACTTTAATGTTCTTTCTCAAACACTGCCATAGCCCTCGGGCCTCTCCTGTTATCTCAGCGCATTGCTGTTGTCAGCTGATACCAGCTGCACTGCGCACTCAGCATGTACCTCTCCTGTTATCTCGGCGCATTGCTGTCAGCTGATACCAGCTGCACTGCGCACTCAGCATGTGCCAGGAGGTGCTCAGAAGCATGGCCCTATTTGTGCCCCCATGATTGCCCGCTAGGTGAGGATCCCCTCAGAGTTCGCTCTTGTTTGCTTTGTGTTGAGGAGGGGGTTCTGGGGATAGGAAGGGGGTCGTTATTAAGGAGAAAGGGTCTATGAGCTACGTCAGGTAGGTCCTCAGACCCAAACCACCTCCATTTCAAAGTTGCTTACACTTTCAGGAGCTGGGAAGAGTGGTGTCCCGGATAAGCCCATGAATCTCATGGGGCCCCGGGCACGCCGTTTAGTAACTGAGAATCTCAATTTTCTGCATCTGTAAAGGAAGGGCAAGCCTTTTGACACAGCTGTTGAGAATCCTAAATAAAGCAATAAAGCTAAAACTGCCAGTACCTGGTAAATGTAAGCTCTCAGCCCCCCGCCTATCCTCAGCCAGCTGCGCCTTGCAAGCGGGCGGTGCAGAGCGGCGGCAGGAGCCTGGGTGAGGGAAGGGGTTGCTTGACTTTCTCTTTGGTCTCGGATTCCCGGTCCTGGGGAGCTCCGCAGCTCCCACTCCTGCCGCGGACAGACCATATCGGCAGAGGACCTGGATGAGGACTCCTGCGGCTGCCTCTGGAGTTTCAGGTGTCCTCCTCCGAATAGCATGACCCGGTTCCCCTCCAGGGAGCAGCCGGGCTTGGGCGGCGCCTCGGGCAGGGAGGATGGACCCTTGATGTCCTTAGGGCGGCTCAGGGGGCCACGCAGCTACTCTGTCGCCCCCGGGCGGGCGGGCGGAGGGCTCTGTTTGGAGGAGGTCACCCGGGAGACAAGCCGCGGAGTCCAGGGGGAGTGGAGGGAGGCTGCAGGCAGATAGAGGCTGGGAGGAGGGAGCCTCACCGCGTGGACGAGCCTGAGGTCTGGGAGGCCCTGGGTAGGTAAGTGCGCGCTCTGCGCGGGGCACCGGGGCGGGCGGGGACCAGAGGACAAAACGCTGACCGACCGCAAGGTCCTGCGCTGCAGGGACGGAGGAAGGGGGCCCTGTGGTGAGAAATAGCCTGCCTGGGCCACGACCTCTCTCTGACGCCTTGCTCCTCTTCCCCCAAACAAATAAGAAAAAGTGGCCCCAAATTTGGGAACTGGACGTGGGTTCTGGTCTTTGGTCACCTGCCCACCTGCGCATCTGGGCTTTCCGGTGATGCCCAGTGCACAGCTGGCCAGTCCTGAGCAGTCTTCCTGCGCCCGGCCTGGCGCCCCCGCCACCCTCCGTCCCTCTCCTCCCCGCTCCAGCCCCAAGCCCTCCGACCCTCAGGTTCCAACTGGCGCCTTCGGGGAAGCGTGGGAAACAGGTGAGCAGACGCAGGTCTGTGTCCCTTTGGATGGGAACCTGAATGCGCCACTTCATCAGTCTCAGTGAGCCCTGTCCACACACATGGACACTCCACAGACATGCGCACACACAGATGCTCGCACTCAGCTCACACATACATTCCGTACGTAGACACATCACACACAAAGGTCCACACACACTCACAAAGCCACTCAGGTACACCCCGAAAATCACTCATTCACACATATGTACACACAGATGCACATGGGTACACACAGGCACATGCTTACATTCATGTACACAGACACTCTCACTGATGCAGCCTCACACACTCACGAGGACTTGAGCTCACACACAGACACATGCCCACAGAGAGAAACACTCACAGGTACCTACACAAAGATGCTCACACTCATGAATGCACCCTCATACACAGGCACACAATCACACACACACATATACACCGCCGCCTCTCTTCCCAACACACAGTACACCTCTGCCATATTCGTGTGCCCTTCGGTGCGTTTTGTCTCTGTCCTGACACTGACACACTAGTTTGAGGTGATGTTCTTGTCGGCCCCAGCCACTCAACTGCCAGTGTTAGTGTCTGGCACAGTGTCTCCTTGCTAGGGCTCTCAGGTTTACAGAGTATAAAATAATTTATGAATATCTAAATTGGTATATAGGCAGTAGGGCAGTAGAGTTATCGTCTAAGTTCTGGGAAGTCCGTTCCTACTACCAGCGTTTAAACAAGCATTTGTGAGGGGGTAGGTGTTCCAATAAATTACTGAGTTAAAAGTTAAGTTCTGTTTGTTTTTTACAAAGCTGATCATGGTTGCTTGGGGGGAAAAATACCCTTTGGGGAAGACAATTTTAAGTTTTAAAGTAACAGTAGTTAAGCAATGTGAAAAAATACCCTTTGGGGAAGACAATTAATTTTAAGTTTTAAAGTAACAGTAGTTAAGCAATGTGCTGCAGTTTAATATCTGCTTATGTGGAGTAAGTATACTACCGCATAAATAAAAGTTATCAGCGTTATCATATCTCCAGTCGAACTGACCAGAATAACATCTTACATTAAAAATCACTCTTAAAGAAACCCCACTTCTCTGTTCAAAAATGGTAGACAAAGTATCTGTGTACTTTATTTAGAATGAATATCTGAGTGAGACTAAAATGGTTTCAGATCTTTCGTCTGTTGTTTTAACAGATGTTTTCTTCCATAGGTTATGATGATGGCAGACATTGCTAATGACAGAATGGCTCATTCCTTGAAGAAAGGGGGGAGTGTGTCTTCTCTAAGCAGCCATGAGTTCCGGCAGAAGGAACACCATAGGCGCATCAAAGAGTGAGTAACTGAAAGTCTAATATCTTAAGTTCAATTACTGAATTAACAGGTTCATGTTTATCAGGGGAAAAGAAAACATTCCCTTTGGGAAGCAAAAAGAGAGAAAATGGACAAGTACAAGGTTCAAGTCATCTTTGGGAGGCATATATTTTTCTTAAATATATTTTATTGATGTTTTACAGAGAGGAAGGGAGAGGGATAGAGAGTTAGAAACATCGATGAGAGAGAAACATCGATCAGCTGCCTCTTGCACACCCCCTATTGGGGATGTGTCCACAACCAAGGTACATGCCCTTGACTGGAATCGAACCCATGACCCTTCAGTCCGCAGGCCGACGCTCTATCCACTGAGCCAAACCGGTTAGGGCGGGAGGCATATTTTTTAAAAAGAAAGAGAAAGAAACTGAGAAAACATAAGTGATATGTTGTTCCCAGCAGCATTTTTTACTGTTTCAAAGACTACCCCAAAAAAATCATCTACTCAAAAGAACACCATATACAATGTAGACCAGATACTTCCTACATGCCTCGTGAATTCCCATCTTCAATATTATATAAATTCATAGTTTAAGCACTTTTGCAATCAATATATACATATACAATGTATTTAGCATTATTTTATACAAGTTTTATAATGTATTTCACAACCATTGTTTGTGTCCTTATAAATGGCTGCATAATACTTTGTCAGTTTATAATTCTGGTCACTTTCAGTTTGTTTCCATTGTTTTTCTTTTCTACTGTATAATGCCTCTGTTTGCTTTCTTCCCAGAAGTAGAATTAGTGGGTCAAAGGGTAATAAGTATTTTTTATTGTTTTGGCTCTTGCTGCATATTGCATTTGGTCTCCTAAAGAGATAAATCAATTTTTTATATTTTCATGGCATTTCTATTTGACTGCCATTGGGAAGAAAACAAAGCAAATTATTCAGTGCAGAGGTCAATTAACTTATATGACAGCCTTTCTTTCTTAACAGTCTCATAGAATTGAAGGATGTGGTGTAGTAATTAATCCCTGTGGTTGAGAAACAGGAGCTAGTGTGTCCTGTGGAACAGAGACCATAAGAACTGGGATAGATTTACATTAGAATTCTGAAACCAAATCTTCCTACTCTCAGAATGTATCAATGCATTTACTTAAAACTAGAGGTCCGAGTGAGCACCAAAGCCCCACTGAAGCAAGTCTTGCCCAGAAGGGTGTCTTCAGCAACAGAAGTTCTCCCACTGCAGACACAGCTGATTCTCACTGCCAATTGGCCTGGAGGTCAATTCCTCCCAGTGACACCTAAAACAATCAAGGCATAACTACAACAAGACTGTGCACAAAGCCCACAAGGGGGTGCACCAAGAGTGTCCACCTCAGGTAACTGGGGAGGCTGAGCCACTGGGCCCTGTAGGACACCTAGCACACAAAACCACTCTACCAACACAGGGAAGCAGACAAAATGCGAAGACAAAGAAACAGGTCACAAATGACAGAAATGGAGGACAGCAAACGACTGGATATAGAGTTCAAAACCACGGTTCTAAGATTTTTCAAGAATTTTATGGAAACCGCCGATAAATGTATTGAGATCCTTAAGAAATCTAGTGAGACCCTCGATGTTGTGATAAAGGACCAACTAGAAATTAAGCATACACGGACTGAAATAAAGAATATTATACAGACTCCCAACAGCAGACCAGATGATCGCAAGAATCAGGTCAAAGATTTGAAATACGAAGAAGCAAAAAACACCCAACCAGAAAAGCAAAATGAAAAAAGAATCCAAAAATACGAAGATAGTGTAAGGAGCCTCTGGGACAACTTCAAGCGTACCAACATCAGAATTATAGGGGTACCAGAAGAAGAGAGAGGGCAAGATATTGAAAACCTATTTGAAGAAATAATGACAGAAAACTTCCCCTACCTGGTGAAAGAAATAGACTTCCAAGTCCAGGAAGCGCAGAGAACCCCAAACAAAAGGAATCCAAAGATGGTGAACAAAATTCATGCACTCGGGGGGGTCCTCAGCCTGGATTGTGAAAGGGCGCAGGCCAGGCTGAGGCCAGGGAGGGATGCAGGAGGTTGGCCAGTCAGGGAAGGACCACAGGAGGGCTCCAGGGCATGTCTGGCCCATCTTGCTCAGTCCCGATCTGCCAGACCCCAGCAGCAAGCTAACCTACCAGTCAAAGCATCTGCCCCCTGGTAGTCAGTGCACATCATAATGACTGGTCAACTGCCCCCTGGTGGTCAGTGCACATCATAGCGAGCGGTTGAGCAGCCTTAGCATTCATTAGCATATTATGCTTTGATTGGTTGAATAGCCGACTGGACGAATGGACACTTAGCATATTAGGCTTTTATTATATAGGATTCTACTTTCCAAACTTGTATGCGTATATGCATAACCTTTGGACACAGACATTAGGATGATGAAGGCCTGGGGCAGGGGGCGGGGGAGTGGGAGGAGAGTAGGGTAAGGGTGAAGAAGGGAACATATGTAATACTTTCAACAATAAAGATTTAATTTAAAAAACAAATAAAATTACACTTTCCAACCCTGGATATTTGTGGATTATGAGCACAATCTCTCTTTTACAGATAAGAAATACAAAGGAATCGCAGTCTTAGCATGACAGAAGTAAAGCTGGGAGAATAATTAACCTCTGTAACTTTTGCTTCTGACCCTAGGCATTTGGGCTGCTATTTCCAATATTTATGTATAAGAGTTCATAAGAGTTCTTTCAATTATGTATTTTTAAATAATTGTTAGCTTAAATTCATTTTTTAAGAAAATATTTATTATAATCTGACATAAATCATGTTCCCATGATTAATAAAAAAAAAACAACTTTTCTCATCCAAAGACTAAACCAGGGGTCCTCAAACTTTTTAAACAGGGGGCCAGTTCACTGTCCCTCAGACCGTTGGAGGGCTGGACTATAGTTTTAAAAAAAACTATGAACAAATTCCTGTGCACACTGCACATATCTTATTTTGAAGTAAAAAAACAAAACAGGAACAAATACAATATTTGTATTTGCATGTGGCCCACGGGCCGTAGTTTGAGGACCCCTGGACTAAACTGTTATCCCTATTTACATACTTCATTTACCTCTTTCCTTTCAAAGCAAATTAGAAAGTCATAGAGAATCAGAGAATGGCCAAATTTGAAGAATTAGAGATCACTCTTTTTTATTGAAGTATAAACACAAACTAAAAGCAACACAAATCCAAAAATAGTTTTATCAACACATTAGAATCGATTTCTCACTAACAAATACATTTAAATGATAATTATTTTGATATATGTTGAAGTAGGAATTTGAACTCTCAAACAAAACATCCAGAATGATCCTCTATCTACACTTTTTCTTTAAGAGCAAATGAATAGCTGCCACATGGCCTTGCAATGCAGAGCCATTTAGGAGGCGACCTCCCCAGCTCTAACTCCTGCGCAATTTCATTGTCTTCATTCCTGTCTTAGACTAGACTGCATGGTGATTCTCCTTCATGAAATCCATCGTCAGCTCGTAGAAAAATTCTGAAGGCTTAGAGGCTATGAAATGCAGACATTGTTTTGAAATTGCAGTGCTTTATGGAAAAGCATATACCTTTCATCTGAAAATTATTTCAAAACAATTTTAATAGATCAGTTTCAGTAGTATAAAGTATATCCTGAAGTATACTATGGACCTAACACACTATCGCTTTTCCGCCCACCAGCATTACTCCTACTAGGTGGACATGATTTTTATCATTTTACTGTGAAATAACTGCCGCTTACAAGTCAAGTGATGATTTAATGACTAGGATATAGTCCTAAATCATGAGGATGGCATATGGCAGTGACTTTCAACCTTTTTCATCTCATGTACACATAAACTAATTATTAAATTCGTCAGCACACCAAAAAAATGTTTTTGCTGATCTGACCAAAAAAATAGGTTTAATTTTTATTCATTCACACCAGATGGTTATTGTGTTAACTGTTATTTTTTTATTTGACAATCTAGGGAAAAGAGGTCAGTGCCCTGCGTAAATAGTCAGATATTGTTTGTTTTAAACATTCTTGTGACACATAGTTTTATCAACACATTAGAATCGATTTCTCACTAACAAATACATTTAAATGATAATTATTTTGATATATGTTGAAGTAGGAATTTGAACTCTCAAACAAAACATTCAGAATGATCCTCTATCTACACTTTTTCTTGAAGAGCAAATGAATAGCTGCCACATAGCATTGCAATGCAGAGCCCTTTAGGAGGCTACCTCCCCAGCTCTAACTCCTGCGTAATTCATTGTCTTCATCCCTGTCTTAGACTAGACTGCATGGTGATTCTCCTTCATGAAATCCATCATCTGCTCATAGAAAAATTCTGAAGGCTTACTAAGTGGTTCTCAACCTGTGGTCGCGACCCCTTTGGCGGTCGAACGACCCTTTCACAGGGGTCGCCTAAGACCATCCTGCATATCAGATATTTACATTATGATTCATAACAGTAGCAAAATTACAGTAATGAAGTAGCAACGAAAATAATTTTATGGTTGGGTCACAACATGAGGAACTGTATTTAAAGGGCCAGAAGGTTGAGAACCACTGACATAATAGATGCTCAAGAAATATCGGGTGAAGGAAGGGAGAAGGAGAAGGTTAATGAATACCCAAAGAGCCCTCTGAATTGTGAAGGATGATAGAATGCATAGCCCTAGCCAGTTTGGCTCAGTGGATAGAGTATTGGCCTGTGGACGGAAGGGACCTGGGTTTGATCCCAGTCAAGGACACGTCCTCGGTTGCAGGCTTCTCCCCGCACGCACTTTAGTTGCAACCAATTGATGTGTTTCTCTCGCATCCATATTTCTCTCTGTCTTTCCCGCTCTCTTCCACTCTCTCTTTAAAAAAAAATCAATAGAACTTATAGTCAATATAATTATTGTTAACAGTTTTTAGGGTTGTGTGTTTTTATTTAAATTATATGACTAGGATACAGTCCTAAATAATGAGGATGGCATATGGCAGTAATTTTCAACCTTTTTCATCTCATGTACACATAAACTAATTATTAAATTCATCAGCACACTAAAAAAAATATGTTTTTACTGATCTGACCAAAAAAATAGGTTTAATTTTTATTCATGTTTTAATTCTAATGTAATTTTATGCTTTCTTTTTTTAAAAAGAAACTTTTTAAGCTGGATTTTACTTTCTCAATATCCTAACTGTTAACACATCACATTTATTTCTATACATACATACATAGTTGTCATCATACTTTGCATTTCAACTCAACAATTAATAGTAATAAGGGTGATACTAGCTGACATTTGTTGAGCCCTCACTATAACCTCACTTAAGTCTTACAGAAGGTATATTACAGAGAGTGGCAAACTATGGCCCAAGGGCCAAGTTCAACCTGCCACCTGTTTTTGTATGGCCCTAGTTAAGTATGGTTATTACATGGTTAAAAAAAATTAAAAGGAGAGTAATATTTTTGTCATGTGAAAATTATAAGAAACCCAAATTTCAGTATTTATAAATAATTTTTCATTGGAACATATCCATGACTTTTTATGTATGTATTGCCTCTGGCTGCTTTCCCACTAGAACTACAGAGTGGAGTAGTTGCAATGGAAATCATAGGTCCCACAAAGCCAAAAAAAATTGCTATATGGAATTTTACAGAAATATTTGCCAACCCCTGATCTATAAGATAAATGCTATTGTCATCTCCAGTTGACAAATGAAGAAACAGATGCTTCGAGAAGCTGAGCCTCCAAAGCTACAGAATTAGGAAGCGGCAAAATGGGCTTTTGTTTATGGTCAAGTATTCTCATTTCCTGAAAATTGGCTACCTATGTGTGACTTGCATTAACGAGCTCTTCATTCACCAGAACCTTGTTTCCCACCCATGGGTAAGAGCAGGTATTTACAATGGCATCTTTCATGTTGGAAGCTCAGCCTTTGGCAGCCTCAAACAGTATTTGAACAGATGTGCCACTCTCACGTTCTTAAAATGGAAATTGAAACCCGAGGTTAGGTTACTTTCCCGGGATCATGTGACATGATATCCAGGCTTATTATCTCTGAGTCCACTAGTTCAACTAGTAGGCCAGGCCTAACGTTGGTGATGAGAGTCTCTCTTTTGCCTCAAACCAAAATTGCAGTGATGTCGTGCTATGAGAACTTTTGAGTATGGATCCCACAGCTCTTCACTGGAACGCACTGGTAGCATAATAGCACAACCCTATCTTAAAACTACATAAAAATCCAGCAAACTTGCTATAAATTAAATGGCCATAAAACAAAATTACCTTATCAAGCAACTTATACCTTCTCCTGGCAGGGGAAGAGTAGGTATGCTTTTGCTGTAAGCATACCATGCATAAAATTATCCATAGAAGCTTTGAGGTAGGAAGTTCCCAGGTAAGGGCATAACGATGCATATTTTATCTTGTTTTCTACATCTTCCTTCTCAAGCACAGGGACTTTCTTTGTACGGCAAGAACTTCCCACTTCGCCCGTGCATTCTGGACAGGGCATATTTGTTGAAAGATGAAGGGGTGGAGAGTGCAAATTTATACTCTGGAGTCTTCTTTTTCTCTGTGCGCTCTGAAATATCCCCACTAGGAGGCAGCACATGATTTCAAAATATGGTATTTCCAGGTATCTCATGGTAACAGAAGAGATGATATTCTGACCTTCTTAATCTACTAAATTAATGGCTTTAAGGCTGCCTGTGCATTCAAATATTATCTCTTACTGCAGTTTCAAAATATCTAAGTAATAATGGCAGTGAAATGTCTGGGAATGACTCCTCAATGAAAATTACATAGTATGTGTGGCTAGTGAGATTTAATTGAAATAATTGTTTCTATCTCTAACAGCCAAAACAATAAGACATGCCTTGCACTTATTCTGTGTAATTCAAGGAATGGTCAGCAAGTAAATTTGTAAGATGTTTTCAGTAAAACTGAATTTCATGGAAGAATAAATATATTCCAACTCCTTAGCTCAGTGATGGCGAACCTTTTGAGCTCGGCATGTCAGCATTTTGAAAAACCCTAACTTAACTCTGGTGCCGTGTCACATATAGAAATTTTTTGATATTTGCAACCATAGTAAAACAAAGACTTATATTTTTGATATTTATTTTATATATTTAAATGCCATTTAACAAAGAAAAATCAACCAAAAAAATGAGTTCGTGTGTCACCTCTGACACACGTGTCATAGGTTTGTCATCACTGCCTTAGCTGTTTATTTATTTATTTATTTTTTGCCCCTTTTCTGTGTAACCAGAATACAGGCTGCTGGGTTAGTTAGCATGGGAAGTTTCCAGGGTCTCAAGTACAATATTGAAAGGTGACTTTGTTACTGTGGGCCAATTTTATGCAGCTATTTCTGCATCCAGGTTAATTTCAAGTCTGCCCTCAGCAACAGTACATGTGATTCCGAGTATTAACTGAAATTTGCATTGGATTACAAATTGTTACTCTTCTCTCTAGAATGTTAGTTGATTTGTTCAGTGTTTTCACCAGTTTACACAAGATTTACCAGTAATCTACCTTTTAAAACTTTACATCTGCCTTGTATATATTTTGCCAATTGAAAAGAGCATGTACCTTGGTTGCGGGCACATCCCCAGTAGGAGTTGTACAGGAGGCAGCTGATTGATGTTTCTCTCTCATCGATGTTTCTAACTCTATCCCTCTTCCTTCCTCTCTGTAAAAAAATAAAAAATCAATAAATATATTTTAAAAAATAAAATAAAAATAAGTTCTTATTTTTTTAAAAATCACCATATTGTCAGGTGGTGAAGGCCTGGGGAGGAGGGTTAGAAGGGGCCAGTGGGAGAAAAAGGGGATATATGTAATACTTTCAACAATAAAAGAATTTTTAATTTAAAAATAAATCATAAGATCAACTATAGCATTCCCTTTGCAATGACTCTAGAAGAGTTAGTATGATACACTAGGGAAAGTCTGGTCATAGACAACTAAAATTCATCCACTTGAAATGGTGTGACATATACTCAATAAATGTATTGTGCTGTGTATGCAGAACTAGTAATTAAAATAAGTTTTCTCTTCAAACATCTCACATTTTTATCTATAAAATTTTCCAAGGGCTTGAGTAAAGCTGTTTATCAACAGAAAACATATATGTTCCTGGCCAGGTAGCTCAGTTGATTAGAGTGTTTTCCCAACATGCCAAGGTTGTGGGTTCAACCCCCAGTCAGGGCTATACAAGATCAACCAATGAATGCATAAATAAGTGGAACAACAAATTGATGTTTCTTCTCTCTCTCTCTTTCTCTCTCTCTCACCCTTTCTCTCTCTAAAAATGAATAAATAAATAAAAAGAAAAAATATATATTTGTGTAAGTCAATATTCTGAATTAATATTGGTAATTCCCAACTTTCAAATATAGGATTTCTTTTACTTCTAAAAATTTACTGAGTTCATATTCTAGTTTAATGTCAGTTGCTCAGATTACAAGCATTTTTAATATTTTGTCTTTTTTCAAAAAATACCTTCTTTTTTCTATTTTTTCTGTTCAACTTATTCTTCTCTCTCCCTTTTTTCAACTCATCTCATTCTAGTATTGGAACTATCCGGTTTCAGTTCAAAAAATACCATAAACATTTTAAGTATAATTTCCCTCTAATTGTACATGCAGTTATAGTGTTGATTTATAAATGGTCAGCCATCCAAGGTACAGAAATTGATAGACTAATTAAATATTTTCCCTCTGCATGATCCGGGATGCCGGATTTCCAGCAAAATATCTGAAACCTCACTCCCCAAAGCCCTGTCTCCTTTACAAAACTAACTCTAAGTTTTGTGCTCTATTACTTGCAGCATCCCAATTCCAAGAAACAAATTCTGTATCAGAATTTGAATCGATTATAGCTCTAATTTGTATAATAATAATTTTTAAAACAGTGGCTTAAACAAAACCGAAATACATTTTTCTCTTACATAAGAAGTATGGAGGGGAGCAGTTCAGGGATCTAGATGTTCTTTTTCTGATCCATAATCCATAAGATGATCTCAAGACCCAAGATAGCTGCTGAACTCTTGCCATCAGACCCATATTCCAGTCATCAAGGAGGGCACACACTGGCTCCTCTTGATTGAATTAGTTCTTTTAAGAAAGCTCTTTCAGAATTTCCATCCAAAGCTTTCACTTATGTCACAAGCTACATGGCACCAAAGAAGTCCAAAAATTTGTCTTTAATTTAGAGAGAAACATTCCTACAAATTTAAGGTTCTGTGACCAAGGAAGAAAGAACAACATTGGAAAGCAAAGGGCAGTCCCTGCCACTATGATCATTATAATTTTCTTTATAATAGTAGAATAATGGAAACAATCTAAATGACTTAAAGAATAAACAGTTAAATAAAATGTAGTATGTTCATATGTTAAATACTCTTGGTGTTTAAAATATTCGTGTAGATTACTATTCATTGACACAGAAAATTATTCATGATACATTTCTGAGAAGGGAAAAAACAACTCAACATCGATCATGTCATCACATGTGTAAAATCACATCTGAAAATATTTCTTTTAATGTTAACAATGGTTAGATAACCAGTGTGGTTAGTACTTTTTGTGTAATTTTACTTTGTTCTTTATACTTTTCTACGCTTTGAACTTTTTACAATGACTATGCAATGATCATACATATGATTACTGTGGGAAGAAAAAGACACTGAATGAAACTGTTACAAGATTCCGGGGCAGGAGGAATAGGGAAACTGAGATGGGAAAGTTAAAACAAGGCCAAAGAGTGTGGGCAATTTGCAGCCAGCTTGTAACTAACAAGACACTTGAGAGCAAATGGTTAAAAACCTCCCTAATGAAAGAATACAGAAAGGGGGAGAGGAAGGGGGAAAAGGAAAAATAAGAAGGGGAAGTTTTACTCCCTAAGCCAGTGATGGCGAACCTTTTGAGCTCGGCGTGTCAGCATTTTGAAAAACCCTAACTTAACTCTGGTGCCGTGTCACATATAGAAATTTTTTTATATTTGCAACCATAGTAAAACAAAGATTTATATTTTTGATATTTATTTTATATATTTAAATGCCATTTAACAAAGAAAAATCAACCAAAAAATGAGTTCACATGTCCCCTCTGACACGCGTGTCATAGATTCGCCATCACTGCCCTAATCAGAGAAGCCAGCAGTCTCAAGGCTTGGCAAGATAAAGTTGGCAGGTGCTTCTCATGAATTCTGGGAAGGTCACAACAAAGTAAAGAAAAAAAAAGACTTTGAGACTTAATCTATACCAAAATATTCAGCAGAGGAATTTTGAAACCTATAGACAAGAGGGTATATACTGCCTCAAACCCTCACCCAACCAAC
Organism: Myotis brandtii; assembly: GCF_000412655.1. NCBI lineage: Eukaryota > Metazoa > Chordata > Mammalia > Chiroptera > Vespertilionidae > Myotis > Myotis brandtii. The sequence goes on from NW_005359880.1 coordinate 2,160,854, forward strand.
ATGCTCTTCAGATTAGCTGGGAGCCCGTATGCTCTTCATAAGCCAGATGTATAGGTTTGCTTACTTGCTCTGTTTTTTTCAATAAAGGTGCATGCTTTAATTGCTTTGATAAATTGGCTTTTCACAAGGCAGTCAAGGTCTCTCCTATAAATTCATTTGTATGAGAAGACAAGGATTGAGGTTGGGGACAGCCCTCTCCCAGTGACTCAGAGAGCTGTCCCATAACACCTCTCTGGTGACGGTGAGAGGTGCCTCTAACAAAACCATCTTCATTAATCAAAAAAGTCACTGCAAAACTTCCTATTTGCACATAGTCTTCAGCCAGTGGGGTTTCTAGGCTCCCTGTGATACCCATTTCGTACTGAAAATATTAAACTGCACTGAATATCAATTTGTAAGTAACATGGCGATCGCAAACAATAATGAGGACTGTTTGTCAAAATCCTTATTTGCTTTCTTGTCTTAGACGTCTAACTTTTGCAAATCTGAGTTTTGTACCAACTCTACTCCCTTTCTATGAGTGTTTAGTATGGTATTCAGTAGAAAAGAAATAGGGATTTTATTATACCTTCTTATGTTTGTGTAAGTGTTAATGGCAGTAACTAATCTTTCAGGTAGTCATTACCCCTTTTTTCATTCTGTCAGATACAATCATATGTGAGATTTTGTCACTGAGGGGAATAGGATATTTGAAATACATCTGCCTTTCCTATGTGTGGAAAGTAAGCCTTTTGCATTGTTCCCTGTGTCTCTGAACCGGGTAGAATAATGACTCTTTTACTTACTTAAAAGAGCATTGTGAAGGTAAGATAAGATCATTATAGGAAATGTTTTGCAAAAGTTAAAAGTAGCATTTATTATATTGGGACAGGCTGGCTTATCTTAGAATCAAGGGGCTTATGCAACGTTAAGCAGAAGCTGTCTTCTGCAGTACTGCCCACAACACCTGCAGCCAACATAGCCAAGCAGGTTGCGTGCTACTTCAAAGGGAGCAACAAATTGAGGACAGCAGGTGTTACAAGAATAGGGACTAAATCACTAATCCAGAAAGCCGTCGTGAAAAAGCAGCCATAATTTCTTGCATCACCTTCCTGGTAAACCTTAATTTATTGTGTAAATTGTATTGGATTAAAGGATTATAAGAATAGATTAGCCATAATTTTCTTAAAATATCACTTTGCAAGAAGCTCACTAATTCCAAATAGCTGAGAACTAAGTATTTTAAAATCCTCGTGAAAGAAAAAAATTCCAACGATTAAGGACAAATATCTCTTTTTTATTGAAAGCAAAAACACAGCCTGCTTATCAAAGTGGTCACTCTGAAAACACACACACACCCACACACACACACTATCGTATAATCTCCTTTGAAATGACATCTGGCTAACCTCCATTTTCACAGGTGGGGAGAATTGGGGCAGAGACTCTGAGGCTGCCATTAGTGGCAGTTGGATTTCCTCTGACTTTAGTTGAATTAAGTAGTGCCTGGGGGACATTAGGGGCTCCTCCGGATTGGGTCTCCTGTTCAGCACCTGGAGAAGCTTATATTGCCTTGGTAACCAAGCCTAAACCCTTTCTGAACGTTGAAAAGGGTGATTGATGCTTATTGATTTACAATCGTTTGGGTGAATTGTGGTTTCTCTCTCCATGTAGATGAGTTTTTCGCTTTTCTTTTTTTTCTACTAAAGGGATTTGTGACGTACCTACAATTGTGCATTCTTTATAACCCCCTATGTATATATAGAGTTGTTTCCCAACGTGTTAAGTTTTCTGTATGTTCCCCAGCCCCTGTTGTGAGCTTTGTCCACTTGGAGGAGAGCCTTTGCACCTGTGGTGGAGATGCGAACCACGAACACTTTCTTTTTTTTTTTAATATTTTTTTTTTTTGATTTTTTACAGAGAGGAGGGGAGAGGGATAGAGAGTTAGAAACATCGATGAGAGAGAAACATCGATCAGCTGCCTCCTGCATGCCCCCACTGGGGATGTGCCTGCAACCAAGGTACATGCCCCCGACCCGGAATCGAACCTGGGACCCCTGAGTCCGTAGGCCGACACTCTATCCACTGAGCCAAACCGGTCAGGGCCGAACACTTTCTTAATAATCAGATGCCTGGGCATGGCACTGGGCTTCAATCACTATTGCATTCAATCACAATCACAAGTAACCTCTTACGCCTTAAAGTTTCCATCTCTCAAATGTTTTCGGCTTTAAATATGTAACCAGGATATTTACCTGGCACTTGCTTAAACTTTTTAGAGAAAATTTTACCTGTGTGATATTTTTGCTGAAAGCAACATTGTGCTTTGTTGTTATTGTTGTAATAACTACTGACATTTGTTTTCTTCTTTGCTTCCAGCTGTGTGAGTACTGTGTCATATATGGATGAACCTAGCCAGCATGATGTTGCCTCTCGCCTTACAGTTCAGATGGAAAACACCTATCAGCTGGGTGTGTTATTTTATCACTCTCTTCTATGTTAAACTTCTAATTTTGTGAGTGATATTTACTTAAACTACTATTTGATAACCCGGCATTATCTTCAATGCTTGTACAATATAAGGGATCTTAACTGAGTGATTTGATGCTGCTGTAATTTCTTTCCTTTTCTTTCCTCTTCTTTCCTCTTCTCTTTTCTTTCTTTTCTTTTTTCTTTTCTTTTCTTTTCTTTTTTCTTTTCTTTTCTTTTCTTTTCTTTTCTTTTCTTTTCTCTTCTTTTCTTTTCTTTTCTGAGTGTCATCACCCCAAACTTTAATTGCTTACAAAGAGTTCTCCACAGCTCCATCTCTGCACTACAAAGGCTGCAGTTCTTCATGTGGGGGAGGGGGAGGGGGCAGGGTTTCTCCCTGGGGAGCAGTATGGCTCCATGTAGATAGCTGGACAGAGGGCAACTTGGCAAGACATGGGGACAAGCTTTTCCTAGCAAGGAATCTCAGGGAATTCCCCCTCACCCTCAGGGGCTGAGGCTAGCAGGCTCCTCAACCCCCCATGATTCACAGCTGATTAAGGCTGCATGAGTCCTGATCAGCTCCCCTCCCCTCCACGGGAAGAGGTAGGCCTGGGGCAATGGAGAGGAATGGGATTGGGGGAGGCTCATCTTAAAGAAATCTGGAATTTTGAAGGGTCACCTGTGTGGAGACAGGTCAGGACTTGATCCCTTCACCCCATCTGGGAGTCTGCTTGTGCTCATGCGGAACCGCTTACCTACCCTTCTGGAGGGTCCACTTTTCTTTATCAGTGGTTGCTGAACACCAAGCAGTTCACTGGGCAGCACTGATGAATATTATGTCTTACTGAAGTAAGAAGTCCATTGAGTACTTGGGGGGATTATCTTGTGGAGTTATTTTATATCTACTTGAAATGAAGTGTATATATAAAATATGAAATAAAAGAGCTATGCATTAAAGTTTTATCTAACAAAACCAACCAATGCTGTTGATAGGTGGAGAAAAAAGCCTTGAAGGCAAAGGCAAATGATTCTGGGTCCCCTGTTGACAGAGATGTTTATCCCTTCACACTGAGGTTTTAGATCTTTGAAAACAAAGATCTTTGCACCTGCCCCTAAACTCCCAGTGGAGTCCACAGTGAATATCTTTTCCCATTCATGTTTCCTTATAGGCCTACTTGTTTTCTCTCAGTGTGTGCCTGCCCACTATTATCTGAATCCATATATAATTACTGCTGTAGAGAAATTCCGCAGAGACTTACCAGTGACCAAAGAAAGACCCCATGGGCTGGAGCAGTTCCATCTGTGCCAGTTAACCTCGTGAAAATTACAGACCATCCGTGCATCCCATTAAGCCTTGGAGCCAGGTTTCTACAGTAATCCCCAAGACTACGTGGATTACAAGGCTCCATAATTAGTCAGTCTACTGGTATTTTCATAATGCTGTGGTAGACAACGAATATTCCTGCCATCCAATGCGCTTTTATACTTCTTCTCAGAACCTTACCCAGTTTTGGGGGGGAGTCATCATTACTACTTTGGGTCCCTAACATTCTGGTGAAGCTGATCCTAACCTCACAGATGAACTAGTGACTTATTCTGGGGTGGCATAGACCCTCCGATTGGTCAAATCAATCAAAGCCTTGATATTCAATTCAGAAAAACGTTTGGCTGTTGAAGAAGCAGATCGGGCCCTGAAACCTGAAAGAATGTGGGGGCTATGGCAGCTTTTGCTCTCCTGCCCTCACATGGAGCCTAAGAAGGGAGAATTACATCCCAACATCATCATTTGAATCCTAAGTCCAAAGTACTCTTGGGCTTTTTAGCGAGGCAAGCTAAGTTTGGGTTAGGTTTCCACCCACTAGTAGCTAAAAGATCTTTGCCATTCTGTGCCTATGATTTGGGGTTCTGCATACTGAAAGGGTTTGAGTCCAATTTCAACAAGATAAAGGAGTTGAAATATGAAGCCCTGTGTTTCTTCTTCCTGGGATATATTATTTTCATGACTTATTTCTTCAAATAAATGGGCTAAATTGTCTTATCAGTTTTAGAAGTACTGGCTGTTGAACCAAGTTAGAAAAGTAGCTAATATATGGTAATAAAAGATGATTTTACTTTGGTTGGTGGGCACACAGTGCAATATACAGATCTTGTAACATAGAAATCCACACCTGAAATTTACGTAACCCCAATAAATTTAATTTAAAAAAAAAGAGGGTAGAAAAGAAATTTTCCAAATACTTTAATATGTATAGTATTTTCCACATATTCTTACAAAATGTTGTGTGAATTAATCTTCTATAATTAGTCTTTTGTGCTTGACAATTTTTTAAGCATTCAACTAGCCATCTTATTAAAAATCAAAAACATATTTCTACTTCTATTTATTTCTGGATTTATTTTGCATATGAAAGGTACTCTGTGGGCCTTGGCAAAGATTTTCTCATATCTACAAAAGGCAATACTGACCAGATTAGTGGGGGGTGGGAGATCAGTCAATTGCCAGCATTATTGTGTTCAATATTTCACATTCTATCAAAAAATATTTGTATCACCTAAACATATCTTAAATGGTTAACATGTTTGTCCTCCCTTTATCTGAGTAATTACAGCCACCAAGAGTGAGATGAAACATGAATGTAAATTAATGAAACAAAAAAAAGGGAATGGTAAAACGTCTATGTTTCTTGTAATGAAACACCATTTACATTTGCTCATTAATTAATTACTGAAACATGTATATAGAAAAAATACAGTCTATAGGATCCAATATATCTGAATACTAGTTTTGCCAAATCCTAAATAAATGGTGTTCAAGCAAGGTATTTCGAATCCTCGAATCTCAGTTTCTTCATCTATAAATAAGGATAATAGTCCACATATCAGAGGGATACTATGAGAATTAAGTGAAGAAATGTATTTACATTGCTTCTCCACTCATTATGTTATTGCTTCTCAAAATGACTGCCTCTAAGACTTTACCTTGGATCACAGAGAAGAAAAGCCTTCTATGACATCCAGTAAAATTTCCTATTAATTATGGAATGAGTTCTCCACGGTCCTTTTTGGAGCAATGATTAAAGAGGTACTTGATTCTTTACAAACACTGACTGAGCAGCAAGTCAGACGGGACTCATTGGTGGCCATATTTGCTGCCACATTGAGACAGCCTGCGTGAGAATGAAGCCAACATAATGGAGAGTAGACTTTTAAGATGGAGGGAGAGAGAGACATCACTGGGGCTCACCTTCCGTGAGAAGATCAGGCCCTGTCATCAGATGCGTTCTTGGACAGCCTAGGAGTCTCTCAGCTCAGACTTCACCCCACCCCGTGGAGGCCTCCCTCCTTCCCTACTGACACCCTCACTGATCTCGCTGCCTTCTCAGCACCAGCACTCCCTTTCCTTCCTCAGAATGAGGTAGTAACAACATCAACATATAGCTAATGAGTGTGTGTGTGGCAGGCACTGTTGTAAGCACTTTAAAAAGTTCAACTCATTTAACCCTAATATATTTGGTCATTATTATTATCTCAGTTTGGGGAAACTGAGACACATATATTAAATGACTAAATTTTTATCTATTCTCTCTTCTGTATTTTTATGGACAAGTTTTCCCTTTTTTCTTTGTTTTTTTATCCAACAGACCTTCTTCAGGTCCTTGATTTTTTTATTTCTAAAAAAAATGTTTCCCTCCTAAAGAAAAAAAAAGTTCTCAAAAAAAAAAAAAAAGAAAGAAAGAACGAAATAGCTTTGGCATTCACATCGGTTGACTCTGAAAGTAGCTTTGGGGAGCTTATTTTGAAAGTCAACAGCTGAACACTGACAATCGCTTTCCCTTTGCATCTCAGCATCCCCGCCTGAGCAAGGCAATGATGATTGTGGCTGTAGCGGGGGCAAGTCACAAAGGAGTGAGAAAAGCTCATTCTATTTCACAATAGAATCAGGTTAATGAGATTTTTTTAAAAAGTAACCAAAGTGCAGAAAAGACATCGGTCCATCTGGCCAACAGGAGCTACTGGAAACAGGCTCAAGTGCCCCCAGACGTCTGTCTCTCTAGCACCAAACTGTGTGAGCTCCTCCTCTCCCCGTGTCTGGATTCCTTCCCACTGTGAGAAACTGGCCCCCGGCAGCTCCTTAGGATCACACGGCATAACTTTGCCACAGAAAGAGCCTGATCCTCTCCTACTCCCTGTCAAGTTTGAACTAAAAATCCCAAGAAAGGACTCCAATTGGCCTGGCTTGGGGCAAGTGTTTCCTCTGGGCCAGTCAACCATGACCTGGCCTTGGGCTCAAAGGAGGCCCTGGGAGATCCTAAAGAACCACGTGGTCAGCGTAGGAAGAGGACCAGTTCCTGGAAAGGGAGACGCTGTTCCCAATGGCAGGGAGGTGTACTAGGCAGACAGGCTTCCGCACCGAAGGAGTTTACTACTTTCTGAAGGGAGCCATGCATATGGTCATCATAGCACAGTGATGGCGAACCTATGACACGCGTGTCAGAGGTGTCACGCAAACTCATTTTTTTGTTTGATTTTTCTTTGTTAAATGGCATTTAAATACATAAAATAAATATCGAAAATATAAGTCTTTGTTTTACTATGGTTGCAAATATCAAAAAATTTCTATATGTGACACGGCACCAGAGTTAAGTTAGGGTTTTTCAAAATGCTGACACGCCGAGCTCAAAAGGTTCGCCATCACTGTCATAGCACATGACGAAATTAAGTGTCATGTGGGTGATGTAGGTCAAACGTAAGGTATGTGTGATATGAGTGCTTCGTAAGAGGGAGTGAGAAAGAGAGAGGTATGGATCTAAAGGATGTAATCTACTCAATTTAGTCTAAGCTGGCAGTTCATTTTTAATTTTCTTAAATAGAAAGGGGAAAATCAACCTCAAATTTAGCCTCATTTCACTAGAATATTTGAGTAGAAATTGAAAAGATCCACAGAAAGGGACACTGAAGTCTATGGTACCAGGAGCTTGCCTACAGACCCATAAAGCAGGAGTAACCGAGACCAACCTTTCACAGGTTTATAACTGCTTACCTCTGTCTTGTAGAACAGAGATTCCTGCTGGCTAACTATTAGGGTTAATTATCACACTCATTGTATCAGGTGTCCCTGTTTTACATGTTCAAATGCATTTCCCACACGAATATAAATTTAATTGAACAATTCCTATACAATCATCAAAATGAAAATACTCTTTATTGAGCCTCAGGAGGCTGACCTAACTCTGCTACATGCATGGGCTGTAACCTTCTGGTTCAGTTCAGCCAATGGGAAAGTTCCGTCGGAAGCCGCAGGGTGGAAGGGCTGTGAGCTGGGTATTTTTCCCTCCACTCTGCCTGTGGGTTCATCTCAGACTGTTTGTATCCATCAACAGAAGGACATAACTGCTCTCCAGGGATCCTGCTCCACGTGCCTCTTCTAGGATCTAGGAAGAGTTCCTTTCTCAAATCCCTCAAGCCGGGGGTAGGATGAGGGTAACACCTTCACTTTCACTAACCTAGGGGCAGTTTCCTTGAGATTTCCTACATCCTGCTCAGACCTCTCAAAGGAGTCTCTTTATTAAGTCCTCCTGGAATTGTCTTAACTTTAGTGTGTCGTGTGTTCCCTTGGGCCCTGACCGATACAGTCATTAAAAATAAACTCTGAAAAGATACTGATGAATATTCAAATAGAATTGGATATCATTCTTCATCTCATCCATTTATCCATATCAATTCAGCAAATAATGATCAAGCCCCTGTACCCCAGGCCCTGGGCACATGGTACACATTGTACAGTGACAGAAAGACGATGAGGTTAATAGTCCCAGGAGGTACAGGCAAGATTCCTGGAGTGCCAGGTAAAGAAGACCCATCTGAAGCTCCTTATCTGAACATGGACTAACTGTGGTTAAGAATATGAGCTCCTGAGTCAGATAGACATGGGACATCCCAGCTCTGCCACTGTGTGATTCCGGGCAACTTACACAATGCATTTAAACCTCTGTTTCACATCTGTGAAATGGAGATAACAGTAAGATTCACACCAGAGATTACTGGAAGTTTATATAAGGTAACAGATATGACATTCTTACCATAGTGCCTGACATGTAGAAAATGCTCAGTAAAAGTAGCCATGATCTGTACCATGATTATTAGCTCTAAATGTTTGATTCTGTCTTATTTCAGAAATCATAAATTAAATATTTCTTATGCCATTAGCATTGTATTCAACTCTGAAGAGGATAAAAATCTAGCCGACCTCATTTCACTGGGGAGAACGGCAGGTGTGCCTTAGTTGTGAGGTAGATTAGGAGCCAAGATAGTGGTGGGGGCCCAGTGCATTGGGAGTGCAGAGAAGGGAGGGATGGTTTTTTATTGGAAGAGAGCAAGAAGGCTACCTGGAGGAGACTTTTGAACTGACCTTGAAACACATTAGTGGATATTTCTCGATGAACATGATGGGAAAGGATGTTCTAGAGCGAGAGAGAGAGAGAGAGAGAGAGCAAGAGACAATGTACAAGCAGCTTTATAAGACAGATGAAGTCCATGAGGTGGAGCAGGATCGTGCAGAGCCTGTGATATTGGAAGAAGAGGCTACAGGTAGGGTGGGAGCTGAATGTTAGACCTTGCTAAGGGAAATATCATAGTAAGATCTGGGACTTAAGACCTAGAGGCATAGAAACATCTAGCAAACTGTCAAACCTCAGAGGGAAGGTAGGGGAGCGGGGAGGGAAAGAGATTAACCAATGAATTCATATGGGTTGGGAGAGGTCAATGGGGAGGTGGAAGGGGACATATGTAACACTTTCAACAATAGAGGTTTAAAAAAAAGAATGGCCCTGAGAACATAGTAAACAGCAAAAAAAAAAAAAAAAAAAAAAAAAAAACTTTTTGGATTTAGAACGACCCATCGAGTTGCTGTGTGGTAGGTAGACAGAAGCAGGAGAGAGATGTTGTGTTGAGACTTGGACGTAGGTCATTAATAGTGGAAACTGGGAATGGGGATATTTTTCAGTGTCAAACCTCGATGGCTGAACACACTCGTTAGGTCGTCTGGCAAATGGATGAGTCTACTGTCTTATTCTCTGCCAGAGAACTTGACTGGAAACCTAAGACTACCATTTTTTCTTTAATGAAGGCCACACAGAAGATTAAATGTCTCTCCATGGTTCTGTACTCTTAATTAGCCTGTGAGGTGGGCGGGTATGATATAAAATGACCTCTTAGCCCAGGCCAGTGTGGCTCAGTTGGTTGGGCATCCTTCCATGCACCCAATGGTTGCCGGTTCAATTGTGGTCAGGGCACATGCCCAGGTTGCTGGCTAGATCCCCAGTAGGGGGAGTGCAGGAGACGGCTGAGAGATGTTAAGCTCTCATATTGATATTTCTCTCTTCTCCTTTCCTCTGTCTCTAAAAAGTCAATAAACTATTCTTAAAAACAATACATACATACATACATATAAACAAATAAATAAAATGACTTCTTAGGAAGAAATTTTGTCGTATTTTCAGGTCCTACGAAGCATTTTCCCGTGGTTACCGTCAATCATATTCTGAAAGATGTGTTAACTACCTACCTACAAGAAGAACAGTATGACCCAGAGCTCTGTAGACAGATGGCTAAAACAATTTCTGAGGTAATGTGTGATTTGCCTAAAGAGTTAACTGTAACTAGAATATTTGCAGAGAGTACAACCCCCTACTTTTTGAAGAAGGCAATTAATTTGCAGTAGCAGTACAAATGCTTATTTATATTTTATTTTATTAAAATATTTATTAGGTCATATTCTATCTCTGTGTGAGAGCCTTTGTCTAAAACAATCATTACGTGCATCATTTGCATGTATTTCATTTAAAAAATGTATAAAACTGCCCCATTTATTTTTTTAAATTATTGTGAAAGATAAAAATTTTAATGATCATTTCTCTTCCCCAAGGCAGCTTTGATGGCCATCAAACACAGACACTGTGGCCTTTAAATTCATTTAAGCACATTCATTTCTATATTTATCGACTGCAGTGCTGGCACTCTATCAGATTTCCTCTGTTTGCTCTTTTAAAACAAAGTCTTTAATGAGCATTTATGATTAGTCATATTGCAGGAGACTCCAGACCTATGGTCTCTTCATTAGACATGAACAAGATGGTGTAACTCTAATGCCAACATTCTTTGAAGGGAAGCCATCTTAACATAAATTTTCCAAAGACTATAATAACTCTATTAAATTATGTTTTCTGGATTACAGTTTTTTTTTCATGTGCCTGAGAAAAATGTACATTTATTGCTGGTGCTGTCACTTTGTCCCTAAATGTCCTTTCTCATGAGGACAGTGCTTGAAGCAAATCATAGTTATGGCTCTACAACAATTAGTGACAGTATCTACAATGGATCATGCTATTTTCTTAAATTAAATCCATTATATTTATGACAAAGGGCAATACTCAAGTTTCAATGTGGCTAAGTGAGAACCATTTTTTTGTATTTTTTCCTTTTAAATTCTAGGTGATTAAAGCCCAGGTCAAGGACTTGATGATCCCACGGTACAAGCTGATTGTGATTGTTCACATTGGACCTCGGCATGGCCAGAGCATACTTATTGGGAGTAGATGCCTCTGGAATCCTAAAAGTGATACCTTTGCATCTTATGTTTTCAGAAACTCTTCACTCTTTGCTCTTGCAAATGTCTATGCCATTTACTTTGAGTGACTGAAAATAAGAAATCTAGTATTACTTCTTTTAAATCAAGAAATAGGCTGTATCCGAGTACACAAAAGTTTTACTGACAAAAGGTTTGAGAAGGAAATATTAATACTTCAAACAACTGGAAGATTTGGGAATTTTTTATACTCTTTTAAAGGTTGGGGGCGGGGAGGGTGGCACAAGAAAGAATCTTGTTTATCTCAAGAAGGAACTAAGTCTTGGTTCTGCTGGATTTTTTTCATAGACATAGAGTCTTATTAAATATTGCTTTTGGTACTAATTATTTTAATTACTCTTCAATTAAAGAGCTGGAATTTTCTGCATTGTTTTTTAAGGAAGAGAAGTTTTAAAAAAAAATACATGGCTACATACCCTGACCAATAAATGACAGTAGGATATTCAACATGGTATACACAAATGACTAATGTTAATGTGTCTCAGTGCTGCATATAAAAGAATACTGGCTTTCATTTTCTACTTAATAAATTGAGCAGCATTCATTAACTGCAATTATTGTTACATGTACCTGACAGTTGAAACTGCTGAGGTAGAATTAATGATTTCATAACAATTATCGTAGTCCCGCGGGGCTGCTAGATAAAACTAGAAGCTCTTGTGGGCTGCCTGCACTTCACAGAATTGTGGGAGAACTCAATGTTGGCTCTTCAATAATGGAAACCATAAAGTGAATAAAGCCTTTTTCAGGCACTGAAGTAATCGCTGTGATATTAAATATGCATGATGCTTAATAGTAAATGTATTTGTAATACATAAAATCATGTATTCGAAAGAGACGCTGCTTTTAAGTATACACTGCTCGCTGTGCCTTTGAATAGGTTTTCCTAAGCTAACAAACTTTCCCACAAAATATATCGCTGGCAGGCTAACACATAAGACATGTGTATTTACTATTTTGTTCTTATGAATTTAGAACTGACCCAGTGTGGTTTTCAATGGATGGCACTAAAATTTATAGGGCTGAAATAGCTTCTTATTCTGCTGGTTAATGTAGTTTGTACCATGGATCATTTGTTTTTATGGAGCTTTCAGCGTGTAAAATGATGCTGTGGCATTGTTCTTGGATGGTAAGTGGACTGCCCAGAGGACATTAGTTAAAGGTCAAAGACAAATTGTACACATATGGAGAAAATTAGCAACACGGTAATCCTAAGGAAAAACTGATGTGTAATTCATACCAAAAAGAATTTAACAAATGGGAAAACAGTCAGTTCTTTATAGTTTTAAAATGTATCGATGTCTCATTTTTCACCCAAAACACATTTACTTTTAAAATCTTTTGCCTTCTCTGGCTTTGGAGGTAGCTTTTCAAAATGAACTAGTCGATTTTTGTTATTTTTTCTGTTAGTGCCTTAGAGGGAAAATGTCTGTGTAATAATTTACCACAACCAATATTTGTCAATCTCCATAGACCAGTTTTGAATCTGGATTATATCATAAAAACAGTAAGTAAATTAGCTTCATATTTTCATTACGCATTTGAGAACATCTCTTCTGTTGGAACAATAGCAGGAACAATCATAGAGCAATTTTGCATGACTAAATAAGAATGAAGGAAATTATTTAGTATGTAGAAAGTCCATTATAAAAATGGCTTTTTTTTTTTTTTGTAGTTCTAAAATTTCATCCATGAGATTTTCTTACCATCTGTCCCAGGCTGTGTTAGGAGTCAAACCTTAAAACATTATGTGCCCAGCCGGCATGGCTCAGTGGTTGAGTGTCGACCTATGAACCAGGAGGTCATGGTTCGATTCCTGGTTGGGGCACGTGCTTAGGTTGCTGGTTCCATCTCCAGTGTGGGGCAGGCAGGCGGCAGCCAAGAAATGATTCTCTCTCATCATTGATGTTTCTATTTCTCTCTCCCTCTCCCTTCTTCTCTGAAATCCATTTAAAAAAAATAAACAACAAACATGATGGCTGTTAAAAAGCAAAAAGGAAGCAGTTTGCCAGTATATTGCCATTTACTGTATGTAATTCAGGTCATCAATGATGAATTTTAGCAATTATCTAGTCTTATAAAAATATAGTAAAAACTCACTACTTGTGACTAACTGGGAAGAATGCTGGTTATCACAAAAAGCCTTGTGGTAGGAAATTTTGATGGATGTGTTAGCTAACACCATGGTGGTAAGCACATTGCAATATATAAATGTGTCAAATCAACATGTCATACACCTGAAACTTACATGATATTATGTCAATTATATATCAATTTAAAAATTAAACATTTTTTTAAAAAGAAATGTCACTGTAAATTTGAGGGAATGGTTTGACTCTGAAACATCCTGAATTTCCCTGGTACTTTTCCTTCTCAATAGTTGTCCCTAAGGTGCCATCCTTCCGCCACACCCATCTCTACCTTTGCTTATGCCTTTCCCTTCCACTTACAGCAACTTTCTTCACTTTTCAGCATTAAACGCAGGTCTCACCTTTTCTCTAAATCCTTCTCCATCCATTATTTTCCTCCAATTCTCCTCTCATCGCTCTCACAGTGGAGCTCCTGATTATCCTCTAGCTGCTTTTTGAACAATAGTTTTGTTTCCCTTACTACATTGACAACATCTTGAATACATGGACCACACATCCTGACAGCACCTAACAATAAAATTTAGTCCATCTGAACTTTCTGAGTAAGAATCATAGGAAGGCACTATACTACCTAACTACCAACCACAAAGACACTAGTATCACACCATTTAACCCGAGGGACCAGCATCCTATCGGGATGATGAGTACACGAGTGACCACAGTTCAGGCTAGAATATGACTTTATAAGAAAATTCCAGAATATCTTTATTGTAATAAGGGAATCAGGAAAAGATTCATGAAGGAGGTAGCACTTACCTAGACCATGAAGTAGATCTCAACAGACAGAGGAGGTCTGAGTACAGGAAAAAGTCCAGCCTAGGTAAAAAATAGTGTTTATAAAGAGAAGTGGTCAGAACTAAGATGGGAAGGGCTCGTGGGTGGTAAGCTGAATGTCTGGGTTAGAAAGCAACGCTCTGACCCCGGGTAGTCATCGAAGGCTTTTCGTTCAGCTAATGGTAGTCATGAAGCGATTCCTTCAGAGAAACCCACCAGCAGAGAGCAGAAAGACCACTGAGGTCCTAGTGGGAGGCAATGAGAGGCTGAACTGAGTGGTGACATTGAAATGGAAAACAGGGCAGTTGCACGGACACTGTAGGGACACAGTCTTCACAATCAGGCACAAGAGAAGGGTGCTCAGAGGTGACTTTAAGGGAACAGGACAGGCGGTTGAAGGTGTGGAGCTCTGGGTGTTTGCAGTCTCAGGTCTGAGTCCTGCTGCCCCAGTCACTAGCTAAGTAACCTTAAACAAATTACCAGCCTCACTTAGCCACAACTTCTCCATCTTAAGGTAATGATAATGCTGGTACCTACCTCACAGGGATTTGGAGTCAGCCCAGTCCCAGGAGACAGAACACTTACTCAAAGGGAGGGCTACGACGGGCCTGTGGGGGTACAGCCTCTGCTTATTAAACACAAGTGAAAATTCATGCTTCTAAGCTCTTAGCAGTACAGTGCCTGATAGGAATCCCTCATCAAAGTGGCTCCTTTGATAGCAGTTCAATGTTTGAGTCTGGGCAACTAGATCAATGGTCCTATTAGCAAAATGAAGGGGGTCAGCAAGAAGAGTTGAGGACTGAAAGACTGAGTTTGAGCCCTAACCGGTTTGGCTCAGTGGATAGAGCCTCGGCCTGCGGACTGAAGGGTCCCGGGTTCGATTCCAGCCAAGGGCATGTACCTTGGTTGTGGGCACATCCCCAGTGGGAGGTGTGCAGGAGGCGGCTGACCGATGCTTCTGACTCTCTATCCCTCTCCCTTCCTCTCTGTAAAATATCAATAAAATATATATTTTTTTAAAAAGACTGAGTTTGAGTGTGAACTTGTTGAATTAAGTTAATAATGGGACGTTCAGATGGAGATATGCTCAAGCAGCTGAAAAAGTGGAAGTGGAGAGGAGCTACAACATCAAGGTGAGAGATTTAGACCTGGCAGCCCTCCAAACGGAGACCTGACATCTTCCTCCCGCTTATAAAATATTCAGCAGCAGCAGCATCTTCGGCGGCATCGTCAGTACTAATAGCAAATTATGGGCAATTCTGTGAACTCTGGGAATGTCAGCAGGAAACCCTCCCCCAAAATCAATAGGGAAAATTTCCCCCCGAAGCAAATTCACTAATGCCTTCCTTTTTATCTTCACTTTAAACTATTTCTATTCGATCTGTTTCTGATATCAGGCATCATAGGAAATGCAAAGGTTCTCTCAAAACTACGCTAGCACCTTGCACCAAGATGCTGTTTGTTGTCTGTGCTCGTTGTTCACAGGAGGCCGTGACAACAGGGTCCAACAGAGTATGTGCTGGGAAATGAAGCACTACATCAGTTCATTGATTCTTAAAAACAAACTCTTGAGAATTACCCAGTATATGGGAGTGATTTAAAAACCAACAATTGAGAAATTGTAACTTTTAAAACTAACATTTTAGAGAATGAGCACTTTCCTTGTTGGGACCATTACCTGACCTGTCTTTCTGGATATTATTTAAAAAAAAACACACATTAAGAAAAAGTCAATATTAAATGGTTATTGATCACTTACTATGATGTTTTGCTCTCAAATATTTAAGGAAGTGGCCTGCACCCACAGCCTCAGACTTTCTCTGCTCCTCTGGCTTCCACCTCCTGCAATCCGGTCACACAC
>NW_005359880.1:2176815-2187130 GCF_000412655.1 Myotis brandtii
GCAGAAGTGGTTCCTCAGGCCAAGTCTGCCAAACATCCTTCAGCAGCACTCGCCTCAGCTTCTGAATGCATTTCTTTTGAGCAGCAATGCGATCTAGGATTTTGGTTTTGTTTTTGTTTTAGCACAGATTGGACAAACATTTCATTTTAGCTTTGAATCTTGACTAACTGTGAAGTTTAGGCAAAGTGGCCAGTGTCCTGAGCCTCCGTATTCTCAAAGGTAGAAATGATTATAATAATGATCATTACTTATTACGGATCAATGATCACCACTGATGTTCTTGCCAAGAAGAGGGAGAGGCAGTGTGTAAAATGTTGGACCCATCGTAGAATCTTACTCTTGATCTCCAGTTTCTTCCTGCAGAACCTGTTTTCCTAAAGAATTGAGCATATGGCGAGGATGCGGAGAAAAAGGAACCCTTGTGCACTGCTGGTGGGAATGCAGACTGATGCAGCCACTGTGGAGAACAGTATGGAGTTTCCTCAAGAAACTAAAAATGGAACTCCCATTTGACTCACTGATCCCACTTCTAGGAATATATCCCAAGAAACTAGAAACACCAATCAGAAAGGATATATGCACCCCTATGTTCATAGCAGCACAATTTACCATAGCTAAGATTTGGAAACAGCCTAAGTGCCCATCAGCAGATGAGTGGATTAGAAAACTGTGGTACATCTATACAATGGAATAATACGCTGCTATAAAAAGGAAGGAACTTCTACCATTTGCAACAGCATGGATGGACCTGGAGAGTATTATGCTAAGTGAAATAAGCCAGTCAGAGAAAGATAAATATCACATGATCTCACTCATTTGTGGAATATAATGAACAACATAACTGATGAATAAAAACAGATCCAGAGACAGAGAAGCATTGATCAGATGCTCAAACCTCAGAGGGAAGATAGGGGATGGTGGGGCAAGGGGAAGATATCAACCAAAGGACTGTATGCATGCATATAAACCAAACCAATTGACACAGACAACAGGGGGATGAGGGCATGAGTGGGGGTTGGGGGGCAATGGACATATATGTAATACCTTAATCAATAAAGAAAGAAAATAAATTAAAAAATAAAGAATTGAGCATATGTTTTAGCAATTTCTGCTCACCACCATGATGTAATGCCCTAGGTTATGTTTTTTCTTTTCAATGTTTTGATCATCTACTACTGCTATCTTTGAATGGCAAATAATTTCTCCTAAAGTCAACATTTACTATAAAATCCTATTCGTTTTCAAACATAGCCTCTTTTTGCTAATCGCTGCTGGTCTGTACACTTCCTCCAGTCAGCTGTCTTGCCTCCCTTTGAGCCCTTTCTCAATCCCTTTCTCTGCTTTTGCTCAGTGCCACTTATGTTTTCCTGTCCTCGTGTCCATGTGAATTATATGTTCTCTTCCTTCTTCTTATGCATGCACACATACTAATAGAAGGTTGATTGAGGCTTAAATATGTTAAGTATCTGATTAAAGTTTTCTGTAATCTCGGTTTCTTTCCTTGCTAGTTTAATGAAGGTACACATTTTTTTTCTTTAATTTTAGTGCAGGATATAACTTGAAACTTGTGGTTCTCCACCCACCCACGGGGCTATTTTTCCCTACTTAGCAAGGCAAGGAACCAGTATAACCAGTATGGGAGCACTAAGCTTCGTTTTCCATTTATCATAATAAAAAAAGAAAGTGGTTGCTTCCCACAAACAGACGAAGATGAGGGTGAATCATCCAACTATCCAAAGGAAAGAACTCCTGATTGTGCAGGGGGTGCCAGGAAATCATTTTTAAAATTCATATAAAAAATACTAAGCTTACAAAGTCATTATTTCATTTTAAAACTTAAAAAAAAGAATTAAATGTAATTAATTATAAAAATACATTATCTTTCTATTTTTCTTTAAGGAAATTCATAACAAGAAATTTACTTGGGCAAGACCGTTAAAAAAATTTGAAAAACAGTCAATTTGCATCCCAGTTCATAAATACAAGTAAAAGCCTTTAAAGGACCCATTCTAGGGAGCTGGGTCAATTTGAGGAAATCTGAAGGTTCTTAAGCACAGGTCAGCAAAATGTCAAGGGCCAGTCGGTAATTATTTTCAGCTCTGTAGACCATAGGTCTCTGTCACAGCTTATCAACTCTGGCCTTGAAGCACAAAAGCAGCCATGGACAGTAACCAAATATGTGTGGCCGTGTCCCCGTGAAACTGAAAAGTTGCACACTTGGTTGTATTATACTGCAGTGAATTTTTTTAAAAGTCACCAAGCAAAAGATACTATTGTTACCGGCGAGACAATGAGACCTCAGTTCTTGTCTTGTTGAAGGAAAGATTTCAACCAAGAGACGAAGTATAGCACAGTAAATAAGAATGTACTGCCCTCAGCAACAATATACTTGGGACAGTGAAACAAGGAAGGGCATAGAAGAAAGAAGCAACAGGAGAGCCTAGGCCGGACTGCTTTAGCTCACTGGGAAGTCAGGGAAAAGGGAGCCTTGGGGACAGGGTCAGGATGTTAGGCCAGGACGAGCTGCCACTGCCCATTGCTCCCCTGGTTGCAAGTCTCATGGGGTCCCATAGAGGAGAGGAGGAGGAAGGAAATGCATGGGCATGCTCACCTGGGGGAGCGCACACACTGACTGGGTCCTTCATCCTGAGCACATTCATCTCTCTCTTACAGGTGGGAATCTTAGGGGAGGTTTCAGGAGATATTCATCAGTTTTCCAGATGCGTTCTTTCAGGCTCATGGTCTCCATGGATTCGTCAGTGCCAGGGCAGGGGGACATTAGTCAATGCAGCTGGTCCTGAGCCAGCCATGGAGTCACTTGTCTGGTTTTGCTGCTTTTCTGGGCCTGGAGCTGAAATACAACTGAGGCCTAGATGTTATCTTTAAGGATGAAAAGATCAGGGGCTCTAAACCACCTGGCAAGCGATTTGCTAGGGACTAAAGATTACCCTGGGGATGAGGTTCTTGTTTTCCCAGTTTTGCTCCTTGCTAGGCATTCAGGGCTTTCCACCCTGGTGATCTTCTGTACCTGACCCATCACCCTTGCTCTGCTCGTGTCTGTCTACCTGCCTATAGCTTTTTTCTTCCAAATTTCTAAAGAACAGATAACACCTTCATTTTATGAAATTAATCTTCACTGCCAAACAGGTAGAGATCAATTTTTCTTATGAACACAGATAGACAAATTTCAAATAAAATATTAACAGTTCGGTCATTCTGAACATTAAAAAATATTTATTCTGAGAATGCAGAGAAATTTCAACATGAGGAAGGCTTTCAACGTAATTCTTTTTTTAAACCTCACTGATATGTTTTACTGATTTTAAAGAGAGGGAAAAAGAGAGAGAGAGCAATATCTATGTGAGAGAGAAACATTGATCAGTTGCCTCCTGTACATGCCCCCACCAGGGATCAAGCCCAAAACCTAGGTATGTGCCCTGAACAGGAATCAAACCTGCAACCTTTTGGTGCACAGGACGATGCTCCAACCAACTGAGCCACCTGGCCAGGGCCTATAAACATAATTCTTCAACTTAACAAAAGAAAAAAATTATATGATGAAGTTGGAACTTGATAAGTTTAAAAGCTGTTTATAACAAAGTAAGTTCTTACACATATGTAATAGAATAAAACTCTTTAAATGTTCAAGAATTTTATATACAACCCTAGCTGGTTTGGCTCAGTGGACAGATAGTCGGCCTGCGGACTGAAGGGTCCCAGGTTCAATTCCAGTCAAGGGCACATGCCCAGAGTTGTGGGCTCAGTCCTCAGTAGGGGGTGTGCAGGAGGCAGCTGATCAATGATTCTCTCTCATCATTGATGTTTCTATCTCTCCCTCTTTCTTCCTCTCTGAAATCAATAAAAATGTATTTTTTTAAAAGAATATTATATACATAGTAGAGGCCCGATGCACGAAATTCGTACAAGGGGCTAAGCCCTTGCAACCCCAGCGGCCTCGGCCCTCGCAGCCCTGTCTTCGTCCAGCAGGTCATCCGGACAGTCATTCTGCTGTTTGGTCTAATTAGCATATTAGCTCTTTATTATATAGAATATAATGTAAAGACACTTATTTATTTATTATTTATTTATATTTTTACCAGCGAACATCACAGAGTGCCCATTCATGGTTTTGTAACATCATGCACTGATACTTGGAAAATACTGGTTCACTGAGTTAGTTATGCAGATCTTACAAATGTTGACACATTTCGTTACACAATAGCAAAAATCAAATTCATTAATATCACTACTGATGCTCCTGTTGATGAATAAAAGTTTTTCAAAATTGCTTGTCAGCTTCAGTTTTATCATCGGCAACAAATAGTGTCAGATGTTTCTCTTGAAGTTACAGGATCACTTTGTTCTTTTTCAAGTCTGGTTTCATTTCATTCCAAATACCCAAATCTGATCAACCACAGTTTTCCAATCTTTTTCTTTAAAGAAGAATAACATGGTGCTTCATGGGAAAAGCAGCTAGTCGGAGGCTCACAATTCAATCACACAAGTGCTTTTCCTTCAGACAACCATCACACTTGAGCCATCACACTTGAGCATGCTGCCAAAGCGCTCCGTGCAGACTTCCTGTTCACCACCCATATTGAAAGGCATATGCACCAGGGTTGAAGTTTAATATAATCAATTTTACTGCCTCATCAAAGGACATTCTTCAGTGAAACTCACTTTTAAAAAAAGGACTCCCTGGTGGTAACGTAGGAAATACATCGACTACCAGTTTGACTTGACTGCCTTTGTTCAGTAGCCTGAAATTGGATCCAATTACACCACCTCCTCAGCTGTGTGACTTAGGACACGTTTATTTAATTCCACTGTGCCTCGGTTTCCTTGTCTACAAAACATCGGTGAAGTACTATCCCACCCTCATGGGTTTCCTGCAACAAAGGCAGGAAGTAAAATGTTCAAATGCCATGCACAATACCTTGACACAATTGAGTACCCAATATGTAGAAGATGGACTTCAAATATACAAACTATAGTATTGATCAGAACAGCACTTCAGATGAACAGAGTCTGACTATTGTTCCAAGCCACTGAGGCGTTGACTGTCAGAGTTAGAAATGAAAACAGTTTTGTGAAAACTTTGTCTTTTTATCTGTGAAAACACTCTATTGTGTTGCAATGCCTTGCCTGTCTGGGTCTTAGTTTCTCTACTTCCAGAATGAGAATAGAATGTCCTTTTATCTCAGCAGAAGAGAGGCAAAAGCAAGGTGGCCCAGACTATAGGAAGAGCTTATTACTCAAATATTTTCTGGGCTTTAACTATTAATGGGGCCTGATGGTTACATACATGCCCCCAGCTATTCTCAAGTAGAATGTCAGTGCATGATACTAAGCACATTTCTTGAGCACTCTAGGGGTCTTTGAGAAAGGCATTTTGTGTAGTTTCTTATACCTGACAATAAATCAGTGTGTACATTTTCAGTGATATACAATAACCCAAAAGCTAAGCGTGGATAGTTATTTCTAGTTGATGAAATAAGAGTTGATTTGTATTGTTTAGGTTCTTCTACCATCGGCATTTTCTGTTTATTGTTTTAAAGTTATTTTTAAAAATTTTTTAAAAGTAAGAAAAATCACAGAAAGCTTTGTTTATGGCATTTTTATTGCAATTCTGCACAGCATTCGAAATTTCAAAGGATTCGTGAAAATTTGAAAACAGTCATCTAGGCAAAGGAAGAAAATAGGCTTCATTGTGGTTTTAACCATGCTTCATACACAACTTTTAGGAAAGGAAGATTGCCTACCCAAAAGCTATTATTTAAATTCCATAATGTCAGGGCACTGGGCAGCAACACACTGTGATTAACCATGTGCTAAAGCGCTGCCACCCATCGGGCATCTGCTCTCGTCTTAGCAAAGAGCACTCAGGTCAGCCATGGAGCAGCCACTGGTGCAGCACACAGCCTGTAGGTCCCGTTGTGGCTGTCCACGCCCAAGACTTTCCTCCCCTGCGGAATCCACCTGCCCAAGGTTTTACGGTGTGCTTTCCTCAGAAACCTCGTGTTCTTTTGGAAGCTGGAAGTAGCTTCTTCTCTCAACTGAAAGGAAGAGAGAAAGAGAAAACAAACAAACAAAAACCCCACTTCCTTAACGGACCCTGATAAGGAAGGCAGCAACCAAGTTCTACTCTTGGCGCAAAGCATTGGATTTCTGAAAGGAAATTGAATCCTACACATCACTTTTTTTTCATGTTGGTCTTGTTTCAGGGAGATTAGACATTTTGGGAAGCATTCAGTCCTTGCCAGCCTCCTCATTTTATGGAGGAGGAGACACGCGTGCAGAGAGGGGTGATGTAGCCAGTGTCACTCAGCTGGATCGTAGCCAAGGCAAGGCTTGACTTGGGTTGTACTGGCCACCTCTGCTCTGCGACCAGCAGCTTCCAAAGCTATGAACAAAAAACACACAAACACAAAACAACCCTGTGTGTGCCCTGGAGATTTAAACCTCTTGTCTGAAAATAAAAAGCGGGGCCCACTGTTTTTATCAGGGTGTTGTTTCCAAAGTCCTCTCTCACTTTAACTTGGTTCAGACTTACTCATCAGCACCTTGGCACACTGGCAAGCACCCAGAACTCATGTATGAATGAATGCTGATTGGGAAACCGGTAATTGATCAAATAAATAATATATGAAAAATACTCTGAAACCTGTGAAAGGTTAAATAAATAGTATTACATCAGTGGTGTTAAAAAGAGAGAGCCTTATACAGACATCCATTCCACTGCTGTGCGTGTCATAGATAGTCTGAATGTACTTTTTCTAGTGTATTTTGATTTTCTACTCCAGAGGTCGACAAATTATGTAAATCTAGTAAATTTATGCTTATTCTCTTGAGATTAAAAACCCTTACTCTTTCTGTTAACATCTAGTAACTCTGAACCACTCAATATTAAGTTGGAGGTGGTAAGTTCATAATTTTTCAAGAAATTCATCTACCAAAATATGAAAACTATGGGTCATTATAAAAAATACTTTTGTTTACCAAAGTCATTTTACTTATTTAACTTTTTAAATATATATATATATATCTTTATTGATTTCAGAGAGGGAGGGAGAGGGAGAGAGAGATAGAAACAACAATGATGAGAGAGAACCATTGATTGGCTGCCTCCTGCACACCCCTTACTGGGGATTGAGCCTGCAATCCAGGCATGTGCCCTTGACCAGAATCAAATCCGGGACCCTTCAGTCCGCAGGCCGACTCTATCCACTGAGCCAAACCAGCTATGGCTACTAAAGTCATTGTAAACTAAATAGAAACCTTTACAATCATAGGTGGCAGCATTTATTATGTAATCATGTTTTCCTTTTTTAACTTTTTATGATTAGACATAAATACAATTGATTATTAAAATAGAATCTTAAATAAATTCTGCCTCACACTTTATATAAGACTAGCAGAAAGAATACCAGTCAAACTTCTAAATTACTTGAATTTAAAAAAAAATGAAGAAATTCAGAGAAGTCAGTCCCCTCACTATTTCTGGAACACGATAGGTTCATTCCCAAAATTCTGGTCAGACAATTCCTACTGTTGGAATTCCCACTAGAATTCCATTTCACCCCACTCGTCGTATCTCCACAATACTGTCATTTACTACAGCAATCCACCATCTCCCTTTTCCTACGGGAGGCACAGTGTAGAATAAACAAAGACCTCAGTTCTTAAAGGCAGGCAGACTTGGTTTGCTCCCTAGACACATTGCTTACTACTTGGGTGAATAATTTTGCCTTCGGTAAAATGGTAAGTGGTGGTTAGAGTACTTACTTCACAGAATTCTTATCAGAAGAGTGAAAGAAATGTTGCCCATGAAACTATCTGGAACTTCATAAGTGCTCAATGACAGCTAGATTCCTTCCTTCCAACATTATTTAGACCTGCCTGAATTCCAACTTATTATATTCTACAATTATCCATGTGTGAAAATCTTGCAACTCCAACATGCCCCTTGAAATCATGTGCTTCTCTGTCCCTCATAGCACCTGCTGTAGATGCTGAGCTTTCATTTATTGCTGGTGGAAATGAAAACTGGCACAGTCAGTTTTGGAAGACAGTTTGGGAGTTACAAATCCAAACATACTCTTACCATATGGTTCCAGCAATCATACCGGTATTTCCTCAAAGGAGTTGAAAACATGTACATGGATATCATAGGAACTTCATTCATAATTGCCAAAATTGGGAAGCAACCGAGATATCCTTCAGTAAGTGAATGACAATTAACTGTGGTACCTCCAGACAAAAAGGCAAAACTATCGAGACAGGATGGGGGAGGGAAGGGATAAATAGGCATGGCACAGATTATTTTTAGGGCAGAGAAAACACTCTCTATAATACTACACATAATGAATGTATGTCATTATCCATTTGTCCAAACCCATATTATGTGTAACACTAAGTGAACCCTAAAGTAAACTATGGACTTTGTGTGATTATTATGTCTGTATAAGTTCATCAGTTATAACAAACTGGTGTTGATGTTGATAACTGGAGAAGCTATGCATTTCTCAGGGCAGATGGCATATGGGAAATCTCCATACCTCCCTTTCAATTGTGTTATAAACATAAAACTGCTCCAAGAAAATACAGTTTTTAATTTTTTAAAATTTTATGGTAACTAAAATTTTCTAGTGAGAATCCAAAGTCAGCCTAGCAAGCCAGCAAAATAATGCCTTCTATAGCTTCTATAACTCTCAAGTGAAAATCTTAAAGTAAAAGTGTGATACTAATATAAAAGTATGGGAGAGTCTACAAGAATGATGTTCAGAAAGGTAAAATGGAATAGGGTCAGTTTATACTTCCCAGGATCCAGGAAGTATAAAATAGTATAAAATAGCTTTATTTTTCAATTAGGCTCAATGAGAGTAGAATATGTGAAATTATTTTAATGATCAAAAATACATCATAAAAAGAAACACTTTTTTTCCTATGAAATTAAGTTTTTATTTTGTTGCACAGGGTGCTATGGAAAGTCCAACCTTTCAGAAAGACAAGGGGATGTGTTACAATAGACTTCTACCAGTAGGAAATGTATGTTCCTTATAACATGACCTCAGATCTCAGTCTACCTAAAAGTTGCCTTGCTTTTGTTTAACAGATGGCTCCAAAGAAATGGAGATGTTGAAGAAATTGATACTTGTGAAAGGTAGTTCCCACTGTTGCACCGATTGTATTCTTAGTTTTAATATATATCTTTTTTAGAGAGTTTAGTGAGGTTTAAATGCCTTGTCTTGTCCTCCTCACGTAACATGCTTTATAGGCCATACTGTCCTTCAGCCTCAGTTAACGAAAACCAGGACTTGTTGAAACAAACAGCATGGAACAGACTGTTAGCAATCTATGTTTGGAGGAGTCACTGCCTCCTACTCCTTCTATTTCCACAAGCTTGCCCTAGAAGTCATTATAAAATAACATCCTGATGCAAACTATAGATCAGGGACTTTCTGTTTTCTCTGTGGGCCCACTTAAGTCTGGGCAGATTCCGGGCATGCAGAGGAGGGAGCCCTGATGTGTCCCAGACTAACTCTTCTCCCTGAACTGTGAGTGTCATGCCTGCTGGCCAAACAGTGCAATTCTGACTTTTGCTGTCATGTCTTTTGCTTGTCAAATAGTCTAATAAAGTTCTATAGCTCAGCTCTCAGATCTAAGAGGATGAATACTGATTTAAAGTTGAGTATGAGAATCCAGTATTTTCTTAATACTAACACCTGCATAATTCACAAACCTTGGAAAACAGAAGATTTAAATGTGTATAGAACTTAGACTTAATAAAGATTTTTGTTTAAGTAATTCTAATAACTTCCAAGCTTTTCTTCTAAAGGAATAATAATTTTCTAACATACATAGACATTTTATAAGTATGTATGTGTACTTGGAATACGATTAAGAAATGGAGTAGGAGTATCTTTCAAAAATTAAGAAAATCCCAACAATACCCTTACAATTAGCTTGGATAAAAAACTAACAACATATCTCTGGAATAAAGGTTGATTAAATTTCTATTAAGTTCAAATAGAAGTTATACATTAAATATTGTTTTCTAAAATCAAAATCCCAGCTTACTGCATCCAATCAGACTATTAGATATTAAACATTGTTCCTTTAAAAAAAAACAATTAACAAGAAAGGATATCAGTAATGACAATTTATGCTGGTTGATTTGACCTTGGTCCAAGCAAACTATCTATCACATCTCTCTGGAAAAGAAAAGAAAAGTCACACAATTACAATGCAATAAAATACAAATTAAGAGGTAAAGTAGTCTTTAAATTGTCATTTATAAGTCAAATATATATAT
>NW_005359880.1:2187335-2197480 GCF_000412655.1 Myotis brandtii
CATATCTTATCACTAAGATTGTAAAAGGGAAAAAATCCCTAGTATAAATCTTCTCTTTTCTATGAAAGACTCCTTCACTGAAGTTTGATAAGCAGTTTTATAAGAATTCAGTAAAGGGACAATTCTGGCAGCTTCTGATTAGCTTAATGCATAAAGCTGAATTTTCTCATCTGTAAAATAACTTTTAATCTTAATATTATCTTAGGCTTTTTCATGATCTGTAATACAGTACTTGATTTAGAGAGAGTAAAATGACTGAATTTCTATGTGGATTATGTATTTCATGTAATAATAACAATGACCTTTGTACTAAAGGGGTAAAATGATCATATGTAAGAGGCTGAAACCAAAGATGGGAGGTAAGTTTTTAAGAAAAATACAGTGAAAAGATGGAAATTGGGAGCAGAGCCTGGAGATTTCCCGATCACACAGTCAAGGTAATCTTGAGAAAATCACTTATGTCTAGAAATAGTTAACATCTATCTACTTCTAAAGAGTGTTCTAAGAGTTGAGTGAGCTAATATATGTGAAAGTGTACTATAAACTCTGAAGAGTTATAAACACCTCAGATAACATGTAGGCCAGTTCCTGTCTTTTAGCCGGTACCGTAATTCTCTGTGGCTTTCCTTCCATCCTTCAAGTCCTGACACTCCCAGTCAGTTCCCAGGTTGCTTCTCAAACCCATCTCTTTCTAGCTTGTTCTCACTTAGGTAAATATAATAGACCACTTCCATAATTTGTTCACTATTATGTTCTTACTGCTCCAAATAGACCCTGCCATAGTGCATACTTAGTAAATATTTGCTGAAAGAATGGTGTATTTTTTTCTGCCTTCTGTGTCTCTCAGCATGAATTTATTGTGTTTGTGTGTTTTATGTTTCTAAAACCCAATTTTGAAGATGTTACTTTTATTTTTTCTTTAACTTGGGGAAGGAAAAGGTAAAAGCCCAAGTACATAGAATAATATGACAAACATTTGTACACTGAAACGTAAGAGTAGAAATAATATCCAGGAGTAATTCTCTACAGGCTGCCTCCAAAAAGGGAGTTTCTTTGTGCAGTGTCCCATTGAAACTGGCTTCTGCCAAGTGCTTGAACCATAATTCTGTACAGTGCAAGACTTGGGCCCCCGGCAACCAATTCCCATCATGCCAGGAGAGAACTGGTGCTTCAACAAACAATAAATGCTAACGTGTTGGTTAATCCTGTTGACAACTGGCTACATCACTTACTATAATTGCAAGGCTTGGATCCCAGGCGCCTGTTCATGCCAGGTGCCATACTGATGTTACCCCAAACCATGAATCCTGACTTGACAGGGTAGGGCTGCAGCCAATGTTCTGCTATGTCACAGCACAATTGTATTCTGGTTTTTTATCACATCAGGGAGGGGCCAGAGTTTCAGAAATCTCATCCCTCAAAACCTCCATAGTCCAAGGATCCTTCTCCTTCTCCTTCTCCTCCTCCTCCTGCTACTGTGCAAGGCCACAAAGGGTGATGGGCAATGCAGAGATACGGGGGAGCTGTGGTCTTAAAACTGCTGTCGATCCTTTCTCCGTGGGTTTTCCCCAGTGAACCCTGCTGAGCATACATGGTATGTGTGCTGCCTGGTACTTTGCCTTTGGAAAACACATATCTACTCCAAACCAACAAATGTCATCTTTGCCTTGGAGACCTTTCTTGTTTTGTTAATTCTCACCTGAGGATATTTTTTTCCATTGATTTTTAGAGAGTGGTAGGGAGTAAGGGAGGGGGGAAGGAGAAAGAGAGAGAGGGAGAGAGAGATCTGAGAGAGATAAATTAGTTGGTTACCTCATGCATGTGCCCTGAAGTGGCCAGGGTTTGAACCTGCTCCCAAGTATATGCCCTTGACCAGGAATCAAACCCATGACCCTTCCATGCACAATCCAATGATCTAACCATGGAGCAACACTGGCGAGGGCAGCCTTGGATACTTTTTAATAAAAGAAATAAAACCATACTGATAACATTAAAGTTCCCTTTGCAGCCCACCCCAATGCTGTTCTTCTCTCAGCACTCACTTCCCAGAGGCAGCCTTTACCATAAATTTGGTACAGATTTTTCCTATAGAATGAAATCATAAGACTTCCAAAAATTTTATTCACTCTTGGTTAAAATTAATGGGAAAATTATAGATCATAATGTTACTTGATAAGATATCTTGATAGAAAATAATGGCATTAATTGCTTTGAGACTTCAAATTACTGTTATGATTATAATTCTCTGCAAAGCTACAAAAGAGCTATATCATTTAAGCTCGTGTTTGACAATAAGTAATATAAAAACTGATTAATAATTTAATTTCCCAGAAATATAATCTTTAACCTTTAGAATATTATGAGCAAAAGCATAAAAGACTTATTTGTATTAGGAAACTATATTTATTTACTAATTTATGGAATATATTTGTTAAAAGAAAATTTTGCTCACCAGCATTGAAATCATTAAAACACACATACACACACACTAGTTTGCCAAAAATGTTCAGACTCTGAGTTTTGCCTACTTTCTGCTTACATGGCATACTGATCACACAAAAAAAGATGTCTCTAAATGATACAAATCCAAACACAGAAATGAAACATTGTCTTCCACCTTCCAGTCTATACATTTACTAACTATAAGCATGCCTAAGAACACAGTTTTATTTTTTGTGTTTAAATAATATTACAAAATCATATTTTGTACTTCCTTTCATGAAATTTGCTTTTATTGCTCAATACTATGTATTCAAAATGTGTCATATTGACATGTTGAAATATACATCATTTAAACTTTGGTATTGTAGTCACTCAGGTGAATGCGCTATATTTTACTTATCCAGTTCTCCACTGATGATCATTTAGGTTGTTTCAATTACTTGATAGAAATCAATCAAGTGATGCAGCAACATGTTGCAGAGCTCCATAAAAGAATGGAGAAGGTAAGTAATATGTAACTAGACTTTAGGAGACAAGGGCTTTGAGACCTCTCCATATGGAGGACAATGACAAATCAACAGTGCGACAGGGCTCGGCAGTTAGGAAAATTCCTTTAAATGTCTACAGTCAATATGCATCTCAGCCAGTTGAGAAAATAATCTCCAAAACTAATTAGGATGTTTCATTTGTTTCTTTATTGAGAAAACATATTTTTACCCTCAGAAGAATAAGAATTGTATATGGAAATAATGCAGCAAATTAAACAGATAATTTTACTATTTTTGTATTAAGGAATTTATAAATATTTTCTTTTTTCTTTTTTTAAATATATTTTTATTGATTTCAGATAGGAAGGGAGAGAGAGATAGAAACATCAATGATGAGAGGGAATCATTGATTGGCTGCCTCTTGTATGCCCCCTACTGGGGTTCGAGCCCACAACCCAAGCATGTGCTTTTGACTGGAATCGAACCTGGGAGCCTTCAGTCCACAGGCTGATGCTCTATCCCCTGAGCAAACCAGCTCGGGCTATATATTTTGTATGTTAAATACTTATTATATATAAGAGAGCCTGTCATATTAAATTGTCTAACAAATAAATTTGTGACTTTGATTTATTTTTATGTATTTTCAATTTGTTTATTTATTTATTTAGCATTTACAGTCAAATAAAGTTATGGTTGGGGTAGAACTCTACCTCCGACATGTGACCCAAATCTAATAAACACATCTTCCTTCCCTGACCATATTTCTCTCTGGTTGGATATTTAAGTGGTTTCCTTCTTCTTTTTGTTTTTTAATCCAATTACAAATAATGCTATAATTAATTTCTTTGATTGCCTTTATGAATATTTCTACAAGATAGAGTCCCAGAAGTGGATAGTCTTGGCTCATATTGCTAATTTGGTTCCAAAGAAGTTATGCCAATTTCTATTCTAAACATCAGTATAGCCAAGGACCTATCTTATCAAATGTTTGCCAGTACTGAGCAGTTCCATTAAAAAAAAAAACTTTGTTAATTTGATATATGAGAATGCTGTCACATGTTAATTTAATGTAATAATTTTTTATTTCTTTAATTATTAGTGAGGTTGAATTTTAAAATATAAGTTACTAGTCATTTTTTTGTGAATGAAGTTTCCAATCACTATCCACTCTCTCCTGGAGTCTTAGTGTTTTTCCTTATTGATTTCTGAATATTTTAATGTTTTTAACATGTTTATTGTATTTACTGTAATATTTTCCAGATTACTGCTTAAAATAGAAAGTTAAACATAAGAAACAGAAAAACTTGAAAAGCTACCTTACAAATAATGGACATCTTTGATATTACTTGGCTTGTCAAAGTTTTACAACAAAGCTTTGGTATTTGAAGATCAGAGAAAGGTACTAAGGATAATGCTAAACCAATAGAAACAAATGCTTATTTTAGGAACATTGGATAATATCTAAAAGTATTATTTCTTGTAAAAGTTTTTGTATATATTTCAGTAAATTTTTCAGCTATATTTAACAGTTATTAAGTCCTAAGTAAATATTAGGTACAATTTTAAGTTCTTTCATATGACATTTATAAATCTTATGCTCAACAACATCATTATTCCAATTTTACAGACAGGGAACAGATAGGAATCATGCCAAGTAGGTAGCAGTTCTTGTAACTTATATTTTTTCCATTGCACCACACTTAAGATATAAGAAATGTAAAGCCCTTCCTTGTATGACACAAAATTGCAACTAAATAAAACCATACAATTACATAAAATTTTGACTTTTGAATCTTACCCGGCCAGAAGACAAAGCAGTGGGCATATTTCTCAGTTCATACACAGCAACCTGTCCATCACTGTCTCCCACTAGAAGGCAATCTGTTTGTTTAGCGAAGAGAACAGTTGTGAACTTGATTCCAGGGTTAGCAACATTCACAATTAGAGGATCCAAACTGTAATACAATATTTTATTTGTAAATTCAGTTGTTGTTAATATGTTCTTTGTATATTCAGACTTAGAGAAGTCTGAAATATTTTTTGTGATTTTATGCAATAAAAATAAAAAGCTTAAGCATTTTCAAAATCAAAATAACTGCTTCTTAATATTATATATCAGTATTTAATCATTTGAGGAGATGAATAATATAACCTATTTTCTTTTTATTGATTTTTATTGATTTTTAGAGAGTGAGAAAGGGTGAGGGATGAGAGAGAAACATCGATGTGGCATTGACACAGTGACTGGCTGCCTCTGGCATGTCCCACATGGGGGATAGAGCCACAACCCAGGCATGTGCCCTGACCGGGAATGGAACAGGCAACCTTTTGGTGTATGGGACTATATCCAACTAACTGAGCCACACTGGCCAGGGCAATATAACCTATTTTCATTCAAATATGTTTATAACCACATAAGTAATTAATATTAATATAGCATCCTGGCATACATCTTTATTCTTAAAGAACTCTCATAGTATAAACTATTACTTGTTTCAAAGTAAATACAGGGTGGGGCAAAAGTAGGTTTACAGTTGTGAATACAGAAAACACAGAGTTTATTCTCGTGTTATTATTAATCATTGCTTTGTTTTCCATATGAACAACTGTAAATCTACTTTTGCCCCACCCTGTACAGGTCTCTGTAACCAATGACAAAACTTTCAGGTATCATTTAGTTTGACCTACTTCTACTATAAACATCCCCAAGAAAAATATTAACACTTACGTGCTGATGTGAAGGTCCCAAATCTCCACTCTGTTCTCATTTGCAGCTGCAAATATATAGGATGATTTCGGGGACCAGGCAACATCATAAACAACATAAGTAGTTGGATAAAAACTCAAAAAAGGCTTGGTATTTTCCTGTTGCCATATAATAACGCCCCAATCTGCCGAACAGCTTAAGAACACATCATGACAAAACGGATTCCATGCTATTTTATACACTGGACCCTTAAATTAAAAAAATAAATTAAAACACATTGGTAAATAGTATTTAATATCTGATACTTTAAACTTCACCAACAAATTTAAAATGCTAAGATTTCTAGAAGATTTATCCACCATGCATTATTATGTGGGTATTATTTTAGCTGAAAGTAACGTCATAAATTGAATCTTCTCTAAATTATGCCATACAAAAACATTAAAAAATAGTTGATACAATACTCACTAAATATTAATACATATTATACATACTGACTTAAAAATATAAGGAGTGTTAAGAAAAAAGAAATGAAGAAAATATAGGTGGAACAATTATAAAAGATATGCAGAACAGGGATATGCAAGAGACAATTTTACTTTGGGATCAGCATGTTATAAGCAAAGTCAGAAACAAATAAAACTTGTGACTTCCATAATGTGCAAGAAAAAACTGAGGATATCTGGAAGCCAAAAACAATGCCCCACACATTATTGGTAGTTTCCATGCATGCAAGCACTTATTTTGAGTTGATATTTTTAACTCTGAAGGTGTAAATGTATTGCATGTTTAAAATACTATGCATAATGATATTATTGTTTCAGAAATATTTCAAGATACATTTTCCATACTTACTATAATTAAACTAACCTTATGTCCTCTGTAGGTATCTAGGTATTGTTCATTATATGAACAAGAACATTTGTGAATGTGACCTTCTTCAGTGCCAGCCAAATAGATATTTGTGTCCTACAACACAAAAAATCAAAATGCATTGGTTTTTGATACGTTAGTAAATGTGCTAAATAGAAGATTAGACCACTCAATATATATTAAAATCAATTCAAGAACCAAAACTAGAAATACTAAAGATAGTTGTCTGTTGTCTTTTTCTTTCTATCATGATTTTACAATAATGAAACTACTTGCAAATCTACTGTGCAAAGAAAATATAGATTTACTTTTTGCTGGAATAGAGGATATAACTTAGCATCCTATCTAGAAATTACATGGACAAACATTGGCTTAAAATGAGGAAGAAACCTTTTAACACTTAGAGCTATCTCTCACTGGAACTAGCAGTCCAGGGAAATAATAAGTGTTCTTTCAATAGAACAAGTCAAGAAGAAGGCAGATGACTTAATAATAGCTATTTATGTATATAATGCTAAGGAAATGGTTCTTGCTGGGAATGAGAAATTGAACTAGATGGTGTCTAGTTCAAAAATCTATAACAAAATGTATGTATTAAATGAGGATTTTAAATGCATTTCCTAGCCCTAACTGGTTTGGCTCAGTGGAGAGAGCATTGGCCTGCGGACTGAGGGGTCCCGGGTTCGATTCCAGTCAAGGGCATGTCCCTTGGTTGTGGGCACATCCCCAGTGGGGGGGGGGGTGTGCAGGAGGCAGCTAATTGATGTCTCTCTCTCATCGATGTTTCTCACTCTCTATCCCTCTCCCTGCCTCTCTGTAAAAAAAAAATCAATAAAAATATATTTTAAAATAAAAAAATAAATAAATAAATGCATTTCCTATAGTGAAATAAGTCATAGTTAGAAAGTCTGAAAGTAAGTGTTCTATGTCCTAACTATGTGGGGTCAGAATCACCTGGGAGCATTTTAGAACTGCAGAATCTCGCCTTACCCCAGATCTACTGAATCAGAATCTGCATTTTCACAAGATTTCCAAATAATTTATATGTACATTAACATTTTAGACACACTGTTCTAGTGTGTACCAGTACTTAAGAATGCAAATACTAGATCATGGGGCATATGCAATTCTAAATTACACAAAAAGTAAAATCCGCCCCCCCTTCCCCCCAAGTACCATTATTAATTTACATTCAGCAGTAAATAAAAGTTCCCTTTGACCCACATTCTCTTCAACAGTTGGTCATATCAGAAATCTTAAATTTTGCCATTTATTAAGTGTAAAATTATACCTAATGGTTTAGATTGCCATGTATGTGAATATTAACAACGTTGAGCACACTTTTATTTCCTCTTCTGTTCACATCTCTGGACTATTTTACTAATAATCTCTCTTTTTTATATTTATTTCTTTAAGTTTGTGTTCTTTTACATATTCTTTATTTATTAAATATGTTGCAAATATCTTCTCCCAGTGTATGGCTTTTTATTTTCTTTGGTATCTTTTGGTAAATAGCAGCTCTCATTTTAATGTAGCTGGTATTGGGTTGGGGTGTCCCTCAGCCCAGCCTGCACCCTCTCCAATCTGGGACCCCTTGGGGGATGTCCGACTGCCGGACATCCCTCTCGCAATCCCGGACTGCTGGCTCCTAACCACTCACCTGCCTGCCTGCCTGATTGCCCCTAACCGCTTCTGCCTGTTGGCCCGATAATCCCCAAGTGCCCTCCCCTATCGGCCCAATTGCCCTCAATTGTCCTCCCCTGCCATCCTGGTCACTCCTAATTGCCCTCCCCTGCTGGCCTCGTTGCACCCAGCTGCCCTTCCATGCCAGCCTGGTCACCCCTAATTGCCCTCCCTTGCAGGCCTGGTCCCCCCCAACTGCCCTCCCCTGCTGGCCTGGTTGCCCCCAAATGCCCTCCTCTGCCAGCCTGATGTTGCCCCCAACTGTCCTCCCCTGCTGGCCTGGTCCCCCCCAACCACCCTACCCTGACAGCCTGGTTGCCCCCAAATGCCCTCCCCTGCTGGCTTGTTTGCCCACAACTGCCCTCCCCTGCTGACCATCTTGTGGCGATGTTGCGCGAGGGCATCGTGCATAATGCCATCTAGGCTTTTATTATATAGGATGGTACTTTTTTGTGCCTTGTTTAAGAAGATTTTTTCTACTTTGAGGTCATAGAGATATTCTCCTACATTTTCTTCTAAAAGTGTTTTTGTGTATGATGGATGCAGTAAGGATCTAATTCCATCTGCAGTAAACTTACAGCTTACATTATACTCAATCACACTTAATAGTAAAAGACTGAATGCTGTTTCCCTAAGATAAGGAACTAGACAGGGATGTCTGTTTTCGCCATTTCCATTCCCACTTGTGCTAGAGGTTCTACTGAATGCAATCAGGCAATAAAAAGAAATAAAAGGTAACCAGATTAAAAAGGAAGAAGTAAAAGTCTTTATTTACAGCAAGCATGTCAAACTCATGGCCCGCGGGCCACATATGGCCCACAACAAATATTTTTGTAGCCCAGCTAATATAACGGTTTGTAAGAAACATTTTAATAAAAATTTTGTAATTTAATTTTTACAATATCCTGTTATACATAATTATTAACTAACTACAACATTCGCTAATGACTGATTACTATAATTGTGTTGCATTCATTTCCTTTATGTGCCCTATGTGCAGGCGCACCATTTCTCTCCACTAATACTAGCAGCGAATATTTTAGCAGCCGATTGCCACGTCATTAGTCTTGGACTGACTTGTTTGGTGTGCACAACAGGAAATGTTTCACTTTCGGAGAACAAGAAAAATAGGTTTATTTGCATTACGCTTATTAATTTGTATAGTTATTCAGTGTCTGGTAAGTTAATGTTCAAGAAAAAATATTAATTTTTATTAAAATGTTCTATTATGTTATGTTAACAATTACTCATTTATTTCAGCCCTTTGTATTCAGCATGTCTCAAAATAAACCTACGTTTCAATGAAGAAAATTGCTTTTGCTTTTTTGCAGCCCACATAAACTTCGACCTTGTTTATTTGGCCCGTGTTAGCTTTTGAGTTTGACATGCTTTGTAGACTACATGATCATCTTGAATTCCTCCCACCAAGGAACATTTATAGGACACCAGACTAGGGCTTCTCAACCCAGCACTACGGACATTTTCGGCCAGCTAATTCTTTGTCTGGGGGTGGGAGATGGCGATGGTCCTTGCACGATGCATTTATAGGATGTTTCCCCGCATCCTTCGACTTTGTTCACTAGACGACAATAGCATTCCTCCCCATGCCCCACCTCCTCCAGCTGTAAGAACCAAAAATGTGTTACGACATTGTGAAAAGTCTCCTGGTGGGAAAATACCCACCAGCCTGCCCACGCTGAGAACCACTGTTCTAGAGTTAGGTGAAAAGTAGATTACAGGAATTTGAGAATGAAGGCAGTTAGAATATGCTAGCACTGTTATAAAAGTGAAACATGACAAAGGCCTGAGCTACATTAACAAGGAGTATGCTTGGGCTGGAAGGAGTGATGCAGTAAGACTTCACTATCTCATGGATAATAAACACCATTATAAACTTATGAACAATAATAGATACAGAGGCAGAGCTGCCTCAAACTGATTGTCAAACTGCA
>NW_005359880.1:2197496-2208359 GCF_000412655.1 Myotis brandtii
CAACAGAAGGACTTGTATGCATGCATATAAGCATAACCAATGGACATAAGACACTGGGGGGTAGGGGAGGCCAGGGGATTATCAAGGGCGGGGGGGAAAAAAAGGACACATATGTAATACCCTTTGTAATACTTTAAGCAATAAAAAAAAAAAAAGACTTCGCTATCATTTGGATGCTAGGATAGAACAAAGTAGGAGCTCAAGTTTTGTTTGCATAATTAGGTAGACAACGGTGACACTAAAGAGATGACCATATTACATATCAGAAAACATTAGGATATGTTTTTGTAGAAGTGGGTCATAATGGCTGAATTTTCTAACTCCAAAGAACCTCCAGATAAAAAGAATTTTAAAAAGTAGAAGTTCATTAACTGTGCTTCGATTTGATTCTGGGCTTGATAAGCAGGAACTTAACACATTGTGGGCAGATGACGAGCATTCTCCTGTTTCATATTACACAGTATTTTACATAATGTTAAAGGCATGCCTTAAAATTAAATACCCATTGCATTTTGAAGTTATTTATTACATGTTCTTACAAGCTATTATCTTTTTAAAGTATGAGACTTTGTAAAACCTTTTTGTACTCGTTTACTAGAAACTTATCTGGCCACTGGGTAAAGCTGGCAACAAAACTACTGGTGCGCAATGTGTTAAGTAGTCTTCCTGATGCCTAGAATCGTAAGAGCAACCCCTCACATGGAGGATCTAGAGGACTATATGGTACATTTGGTTTCTATCGGAACAATAGAGCAGCAGAGCAGACAAGAAGGGCAAGGAGGGGCACTCATTATACATGCAGTTGTAAAGAGGATCTTGCCATAGTTCCTCAGAAATACAGACCTTTTCTCTGGAAAGAAGATAAAGACAGAGTATAGTCAACTGGAATGTGCCATACCACCTGTGGTTGACAGCTATGTTTGTTATTTTCTTATTTACAAGGCACAATATTAGTTAACATGCTAACTTTTTGTCTTGCTTTATATCTTAATATACTTCCATTATTGGAAGTTGTTATATGCAATAGTAAATCATGGATTGAAATAATTTACCTTGGGATGAAAAGCAAAGCACATCCCAGGAGCTTGACGAGATATCAAAGCTTCACCTTTCTTTTCCTTTTCCCCTCCTCTTCTGCTGATGCTGGCAGTAGTTCGCTTCAAACGCATCAAATCTTTATTTAAAGAAAAAATACAGTACATTTCTTAGGTCCCCCAAGGGTTTCAAATCATGAGATGCACAGATTTTTATTTCCTTCATGGGGAGATATTAGTGTGATTTCTCCCTTTGATCTGTTTTTTCATGGCTCTGAAAATATAAGGTTTTAAGTGCTTTCCCTGGGACCAATTTGGGGTTTTTAGTAGTTAGAGGAAGCTAGGAGGGTGAGTGGAGCAAGTACATACCAGGGGAAGAAAATCAATTGCCATATGATTTAATACATATACGCTGTTTCTGCTACATTGGTGCCATAATTCCAAGCAATTATATAGACATCTGAATTAATTTTTAGAATGAGGCAGGGAAGAGATAAATAAATGGAAAAAAGTAATGGGAGAGAATAGGGGAAAAGGTTTCCTGCCTTAGAAAACTAAGTTTGCAAATATAATAGTGTTGTTTGAGAGTGTTAACTAGTTTCAACTAAAATCCTAAACTGTCCCCAAACCAATTTATTAAAATTATTTCAGAGTGGTAAAAAAAAGAAAAAATATATCTTATTTATCACATGAAAAAGTATTGTAGATATAATATGTCCCTTCTGCAAATAATGATTTCTGCCATCTTCTGCATGTGATTAGGTTAAAATTAGCAAATACCCAAACTAGATGCTTATAAAAAAAAATGACCAAGCCCAGTTTTATTTTCTTATTTAGCAAAACCAAAATTTTTCACCTCTTATACATGGTTTACAAGGAATTTTTAATTCAGCCTATAACAAGAGAAAGATAACTTGATATCTATTTATTAGTAGTATTTTTTTTTACCATAACAGTCCAGTCCTTTGCGTATAACCCATTTGGCGATTCTTCCATCTGCTGATATAGAAACTAGTATTTCTCTCTTGTCATCACCTGTTGTTCCTCGATCTTGTTCTATCCACTGTAGTTGCCATATAGGTTCCAAATGTTTTTGAGGTGATTCACTGAAACAGAGAAAAGTACTAAATATATACTCATTATAAGAATTTTTTTAAAAAAAGACTTAGAGTACAAGTGATAAGGACAACACCATAGAGCACTATAACCTACTTATAGAGTGCTTTTATGGTTGAAAACTGGATTTTTAATTTAAATATTTTGAAAAACAGGAAAAATAATCACTTTGACACCTAATATTCACTGCCGTTTTTCTCATTTCTTAAAAAGAAAATTGTTACTACATTAATTCTATTGGTTCGCATAACAA
This sequence comes from Myotis brandtii, assembly GCF_000412655.1. Lineage (NCBI taxonomy): Eukaryota > Metazoa > Chordata > Mammalia > Chiroptera > Vespertilionidae > Myotis > Myotis brandtii. Next base: position 2,199,900 of record NW_005359880.1, read on the forward strand.
ATACAAAAGCAAATTATTTCCTTTCTTTTAAAAATGTATTTCACTTATTCTATTCCTTTTATTTTTTCCTAGTTAAATTGTTTAAATTTAGCTTATTTTATACATATTGAATATTAAGTATCTTTATTTTTATAAGGATTTTTCATAGTTTAAATGAATAAGTTGTTTAAGTTTTATTCACTTCTCAGTGAATTTTAAAATCACTTGTCAGATTACTGACTGCTCTGTTCCTAGTACTGAATCCCTTGAATTTTTTTAATGTGAACTCTCCAAAATAATAGTTCTGAATCTTTTTAAAATCATAGATATCTTTGATTTTATGGTAAAATTTATGGACCCTCTTCCTGGAAATAAGCAGAAAGGCCCCCACTTACAAAACTATGCAAATAATTTCAAAGTTAAGCATAAGAACTTCTGTTTTAATGCCTATTTCCATTCAGTTCCAGCAAAGTTTACTCAAAACTAATATAAATATTCTACCTCATTTTTGCCCCATTGATATATGGTCTATTACAAAAACCTAATATATTCAATATCCTCCTCCCCCTTTAACTTTTTTATTTTCTCAATATGACTCATTTATTTATTCATTTTTTTTCCTTTTAAGAGTTCTATATCTATTTCTTTTTCATTAAACTTATTGGGCTGACATTGGTTAATAAAATTAAATAGGTTTCAAGTGTACAATTCTATAATACATCATCTGTATATTGCACTGTTTGTTTATATTCATTCATTCATTCTTTTTCTTTTAAAAAAATATATTTTATTGATTTTTACAGAGAGGAAGAGAGAGGGATAGAGAGTTAGAAAAATCGACGAGAGAGAAACATCATGTGATGGATGTATTGAGCATGCAAAGATAAACAAGACTTAATGTTTGTCCTCAAAGAGCTTACAGCCTCCTCAGGAGAATGATATATACATAAACAATTTATATACAGCATGATGTGTGCTGTGATAAAGTTGTGTATAGCATGCACAAAAGAAAGAAATGGGAATGTTTCCTTGAGGAGGTGGTACAACAGCAATCAAGGATACAAACTTTCAGTTATAAGATGAGTCATTTCTGGAAATCTAATATATAGCATGGTGATTATAGTTAATGATACTGTATTGTATACTTGAAGTTTGCTAATAGAGTAACCTTAGGTTTTCTCACCACACATGCAAAAAATAGTAACTATGTGAGGAGATGGATGTGTTAATTAATTTGATTGTGGTCATTTCACAATGTATACAAATATTCAATCATCGCATTGTACACCTTTAAAAAATCAGAGTGTACAACCTAAATATATACAATTTTTCAGTTATACCTCAATAAAATTGAGAAAATTTTTCTTTAAAAAAGAATAAGCATAAAACTTTCAAGCCAAAGGAAATTTGTTGGTGAGGTGGGCAGAGAAGATAAAGGAGATATTAGGGCAAAGCATTCCAGCTGGAGAGAAAATAGGAGAAATTATTAAATGTTTGAAAAATAATGGTACCATTCTCAGTAACAATGTAAACATTCACTCAAGACCAAATAACATTAAATTTTTACTTCTCTCTAAATAAGCATATATTCTACATTTATCTAATTCTTGGATCCTCACCTGCTATCCAGAACTGGAACATTAACGTTGCTCTGTACATTATAAATCGCAATGGTGCCATTGTGATAGCCAACTGCTAAAAGATTAGGTGTTCCAATGGAAAAATCCACAGCAGTAACTCCATATGGACTCTGATAAATACGTTCTGGCCACTGAAACAAAAATACCATATTACATGTTAAACTTGGTTTTGTACACCACAGTAGGTAGGGTCTGATGATGGCTAAAGTGTAGTCTAGTGCCAATGGGGATGTGAGAAGAGTTAGTCTACATTAAGTTACTTTTCTCTTCCTAAGTTGCAGTACAGATGAGAACAAAACCTCCTTTCCCTCCCTTTGATGAATTCTCAGAGCTCAATAATTTTAAGAAATACAAGATGGGCTTCTACAATAATTACCATATATTGGCAACTTTTCAACAGTATTTGTTTGATCAATATAGGACTACATTCTTAAAGAAACAATAATGGGCTCCAAACAAATGATCTAACATATGTGTTCCTATCTGCTCCAAACTCGCTAAGGTACTTTCCTAAAATTCTGTCAAGCATTTTATTGGTTTGTTTCAATGTCTAATCTAAATACTTTCTTGTTTTTAACACCCTATTGGAAAAGAAGACAGCCTACTGATGATGAATCTTATATCAATCCTTCTACCTGTTTAAAATTGCTTCTTCCTTTCTTTTATGCTATATAAACCCATCTTTCTAACAAAAGTGGGAATATTTATAAAAACTCTATTTTCATATGATCTTCTGATCCTTTTCTAAGTTTTTTACTTTACATTTCAGTTGTGAATTAAAACTAAATGTAAAGCTATAAAGTAACAAATTGACTGGGGCTATTTAGCACACACACACACACACACATGCACACACACAAATGGTTGATTCTTATTTATTCTCTTTGAAAAGTTCATGGCAATAAGATGGTCATATTAACCTATTTTATATCAGTTGAGGATAACAGAAATCTATCTTATAGGGTGATAAGGAGTTATTCATATATTAAGAAACAACCCAGTATTAAATGAAATGTAATTTTCAAAGGATTTTTTTTTTTTTTGCAAATTCATTCTTTGTAATTAGCCGTGATAAACAATAATGGTTCAACTCTGGATCAACAGATATAACAGTACATAGTATATGCTCAATAAATATTTATTGAATGAACTTGTAAATGAATTTACTTTAACCTATATCAAAAAGAACAAATTTTAATTATTATGTACTTAAACCAAAAAAAAAAAAATGTCTTGCTTGAACAACTATCTGCTTTATAATCATGTCAACACTTAATTAAATAAAAATGGGTCTTCATCCTGTTTGGGTTACCATGGGATTCTTTATTGACCAGCAGCAAGCCAATCCTTTTTTTTGCTCTTTAAATCCAAAATGCCCATAGCCAACAGCCAAAAGGTCCTGAAAATCAGAAAATTGCATTTAATATAAGAGAGGGTGACATATAAATATTTGCAAATGTACAAAGATGCATATTAATGAACTGTGTTTATAATAGTGATAAAACATTTCAATTAAGACTTTTTCTAAATACTAGTATACCCTCTATTTTACTTTACACCTTCATCTTCCTAAGCAAAATTATAATGATAATCAAATTTTCAGATTAAACAATAAGTACCCCCAAAGAATGAATTGCTAACAAGTTCCTTTACATCTATAATAATAAAAGGATAATATGCTCATTAGACTGGACGTCTTCCGGATGTCATTCCGGATGTCCTTCCTGATGAAGCTGGGGCCGGAGGGAAGCCAGCACAGGTCCTGGGTGCCTGCCGGCGGCCAGAGAAGGGAAGCCCAGGTCTCAGGTGCCAGAGGGAAGCCGGTGCTGGCAGCCAGGGGAAGGAAGGTCTACTCTTGCTTGAATTTTCACGCATCAGGCCTCTAGTACTGAGATAATCTTCCAAAACTGCATTATTACATTATAATATCCCTTGGGTTTTTTAGAATGACCAAATCATTCTAAGTGTAAAATAAAGATATTTAAGGTAAAGACAGGTATCATAAAATGATGTGTCTCCTCCCTCAAAATTCATATGTAAAACTCATAATCCCCAATGTGATTATATTTAAGGACAGGGCTTTTAGGAGGCAATTAAGGTAACATGAGGTCATAAGGGTGGGGTCCTAATCTTGTAAAATCAATGGCCTTTATAAAGAGAAAGACACAGCAGAGCCCTCTCTACCATATGAGGACACAGACATCTGCAAGTCAGGAAGAGAGGCTTCCCAGGAACAAATCAGCTGGCACCTTGATTCTGGACTTCCTAACATCCAGAACTGTGAGAAAACAAATTTCTATTATTTACACCACCCAGCCTATGGTATTTTATGATGGCAGCCTGAGTTGATGAGTAAAGCAGGTCATTTCAAGACATGCTTATGTAAGTATAAATAGACAAAAGTTAATGATTGCCCTGGCCAGTGTGGCTAAGTTGGTTGGGTACATCCCATGCACCAAAGGGTTGCCAGTTGATTTCTGGTCAGGGCACATGCCCAGGTTGCAGGCTCGATCCCCAGTAGGGGGCGCACAAGAGGCAGCCAATCGATGTTTCACTCTTGCAAAATGAAGCCAACCCACTGAATGGGAGAACATATTCACCAATGATACATCTGATAAAGGATTAATATTCAAAATTTGTAAAGAACTTCTAAAACTCAACACCAAAAATACAGGCAATCCAATTTAAAAATGGGCCAATGAGCTTAATATGCACTTCTCCAAAGAGGACATACAGATGATCAATGGACATATGAAAAGATGCTCAGCATCAATATAATCATCGGAGATATAATTGCAGATTATAACCACAATGAGAAATCACCTTAAACCTGTCAGAATGGCTGTCATCAATAAATCAGCAAACAAGTGGTGGTGAGGATGTGGAGAAAAGGAAACCTTTGCCCACTGATGGTGGGAATGCAGATTGGTGCAGCCACTATGGAAAGCAGTCTGAAGTTTCCTCAAAAAAGTAAAAATCAGACTGCCATATGACCCTGCAATTCCACTCCTGGGAATGTGTCCAAATAAACTTGAAACACTGATTTGAAAGAATATATGCACCTTTATGTTCACTGCAGTATTATTTACAAAAGCCAAGATTTGGAAGCAGCCCACGTGTCCATCAGTAGATGAGTGGATTAAAAAGCTGTGGTATATTTACACAATGGAGTACGAGTTGGCCATAAAAAAGAAGAAAGGCTTACCCTTTGCAACAGCATGGATGGACCTGGAGAGTATTATGCCGAGTGAAATAAGCCAGTCAGGAAAAGACAAGTACCATATGATTTTACTTATATGTGAAATCTAATGATCAAAATACATAAAACAAAAAAATAGAAACAGATTCATAGATACGAAGAACAGACTGAATGCTGTCAGAGGGGATGGAGGTTGTGGGGTGGGGTGGGAGAGGCCTGGGTGAAAAAGGTGAACAGGTTAAGAAAAAACAATATGAGAAAATGGGTGGTGGAGGGAGGTAGAAAAGGTAAAGAGGGGTGAATGGTGATAAAGAGACTTGATTTGGGGTGGTGAACAAACAATACCATATACAGAATAATGTATTATAGAATTGTACACTTGAAGTCTATATAATTTTATAAATCATTGTCACCACAATAAATTCAATAAAATAAAATGTTAGTGTATTCAGTTTCTAAATAGAATTCATATGTGTTTATTACAGTTATTATTGATTTATTGAATCTCACTTATCTATGAGATGTTCTCAAGTATAGTGTTACAATGACAAATCCAAATTAAAAGGATTTTATTTTATTAAAAATCTTATTCAGCCCAGCCAGTGTGGCTCAGTGGCTGAGTGTCGAACTATGAACCAGGGGGTCATGGTTCCATTCCTGGTCAGGGCAAATGCTCGAGTTGCAGGCTCGATACCCAGTGGTGGGCGTGCAGGAGGCAGCCGATCAATGATTCTCTCTCATTATTGATGTTTCTATCTCTCTCTCCCTCTTCCTTCCTCTTTGAAATCAATAAAAATATATACATTTTACCGTGTTATTTAGTCTTCAACAAAAATGATTATAGAACTTCTGTTTTTTAATAACCATAACAACTATCATATTTGCACATAGCATCTTAAAAGACGTGGCAATAAAATAATAAGGCTAATTCTTAACCATACATAATACAATACAACTTAAACCAATAAATTAGTTTTGATCACTTTAAAAATACACTAAATATTTATTGCCATTACATAAAAGCATTTTGGAATAACTAGTTGAGAATCATGTCTTCAGAAGCAGTTTATAAACCCCAAGAGAAAATAAGTATCATTACTCTATAATCATCTCTTTTTTACAAGCAAATGAGCCATCCCCCAATTTGATGATTCATTTAATGAATGAATGGTCTTTCTCAGGATGATTTTTAGCAATTAGTATTTAAAAGCAAGAAACCTGGAGGTAGATGTTTGGGTTTGAACTCCAGCTGTTTTACTTACATTGTACAACTTTGGGCAAGTTGTTTATCCTTTCTGTGCTTCAATTTCCTCATCAACATCATGAAGCCTAACTCACAGAGTTTTTGTATTAATACAAGTAAAATACAAATACAAATCTGGATACCTGAGTTTAGTAAATGTTGAAATAAATCAAATATATACTGTATTCTACTTCATTTCTCAATATCTGATATGGATTCAGAGAGTGTCTCAAGTACATCTATTAAGATAAAAATGGTGCCCTAACTGGTTTGGCTCAGTAGATAGAGCGACAGCCTGAGGACTGAAGGTTCCCAGGTTTGATTCCCATCAAGGACACATGCCCAGGTTGCAGGCTCAATCCCCAGTAGAGGGCGTGCAGGAGGCAGCCAATCAATGATTCTCTCTCATTATTGATGTTTCTATCTCTCTCGCCCTCTCCCTTCCTCTCTGAAATCAATCAAACAATCAATATAGATATATTTAAGATAAAAATGATAATGTATTTATATTAAAGGAGAAAAATTTTTTCATAATTATATGCGTTTTTCATTTTGAAACAGGAATTTTCTTTAGAGGCATTTTAAAACTAGGGGTTATGTTTATTTAAATACTTGCTTAAATTAAAAAAATATTCATTAGGACTTGACAATTTCCCTTAAATGCTAGAGATGGAATTGTTAAAATATTAGATAACTTACTGGATTTGTTTTATTCCAGGCAAGGCTGCTCACATTAAGACCTTTGGTTAAGTCACAGGAAAAGGACCAAAGTCGTTCCAAATTGGCTGGTATTGTTGATTGTTCTTCACCTATTTCTATTTCTTCTTCCTCTTCCTTCTTCTCTTCTACCTCTTCACGTTTTTTACCTCCTGAAAGGTCTTTAGGCCCTTCAGGTTTTGGTTCTAAAATTAAATCAAAAAGATTATCGCCTGGCCAGTGTAACTTAGTGGTTGAGCGTCTACCTATGAAACAGGAGGTCATGGATTCTATTGCTGGTTAGGGCATATGCCTGGGTTTCCGGCTCAATCCCCATTGTGGGGCATGAAGGAGGCAACCTATCAATGATTCACTCTCATCATTGATTCTTCTCTCTCTCTCTTTCTCCCTCTCCCTCTCTGAAATCAATAATAAGTATATATATTTTTTAAAAAATAAGATTGTCCTCTTCTAATCTATAGGACCCTGCCAAAAGCTCCAAACAGCATCTCTATCTACTACCAACACTACAACATTGGATCTGCTGGATCAAGGTACCCCCAAATGACAGGGTACCTTGAATAGTTCTGCCTGGCCCTGTTGCAAAATCTCCTATTCTTCTGGACACCCCTCAAAACTAGCAGCTTTTCAGGTAACTCAACAAATAAGCCAGAGGAGCACGTCCAAATGAGGAATACACTGCCTCCAAAATGCAAAGAGGTCCATTAGGCACTGTGCCTCTTTTATGGTTGTAAGAAGGGCTGGGTAAAAGTATATCAATAAAACTGTTATAAACATCTATGTGTTAACAGAAGGGTTAGACTAACCCTACAGTTTTTTGTGTTGATATTAGTACCCACTTTTTTCTTATTTCTTGGTGTTAAATAAGGGAAAAAAAGTCATCATCATACTCAAGGTCATACTCCTGTGTCGTCTTGTACAAGTTTCATGGTTTTGCATTTTACATTGTGATCTATGATCCATTTTGAGTTAACTTTTGGGTATCTAGATTCTTTATTTTGCATGTAAATGTCCAATTGTTACAGTACTATTTGTTGAAAAGACTATCGTTTTTTCCTTGCTTTCTTTCCTCCTTTATCAAAGACCAATTGACTATGTTCATGTGGATGAAATAAAAAAAATTCATCAAAAGACAAATATATTGGCAAGCCATAGGTTTAGAGAAGATAGTTGCAATACATGTATCTTTCAAAGAGCTTGTATCCAGCCTAGCCAGTGTGGCTCAGTTGGTTGGAGCATTGTCTTGTTCACCAATAAGTGGCAGATTTGATTCCCAGTCAGGGCACATACCCAGACTGCAGGTTTGATGTGTGCAGGAGGCAACAGATCAGTGTTTCACTCTCACATCAATGTGTGTGTGTCTCTCTCTCCCACTCCTCTCCCTTCCTTTCTCTCTTAAAGGGAGGGGAAAAAGAGCTTGTAGCCAAAACATAGAAAAATATGTTCTGACAACTTGATTTTTAAAAAAAACTCAATTTTAAAGTGGGCAGAAAATATGCTCAGCCAGTGTTGCTCAGTGGTTAAGCATTGACCTATGAACCAGGCAGTCACAGTTAGATTCCAGGTCAGGGCACATGCCTGGGTTGTGGGCTCAATACCCAGTATGGGGCATGCAGGAGGCAACTGGTCAATGATTCTCTCTCATCATTGATGTTTTTATCTCTTTCTCTCTCCCTTCATCT
>NW_005359880.1:2208430-2241835 GCF_000412655.1 Myotis brandtii
TATTAAAGTAGGAACAGAATAAAATTGAAAGTAAATATATATTAATAAAAATTTTTAAAGTAGGCAAAGGACTTGATCAAACGTAACACAAAATAAGATATACAAATGACCCCAAAAAAAGCACAAGAAAAGTACTTAATATGCCTAGTCTTTAGGGCATTAAAAAGATTGCCAACACCAGGTGTTATCAAGAATATAATGCAACTGGTACTCTTAGATTGCTTGTGGGTTGTAAGATGGTACAAGTACTGTGGGAAGGTATTTTTCAGTTTCTAAAAAAAATTAAACATAATTCTACCCAATGACCCAACAATTTCATCTCTAGGTAATTATCCAAGAGAAATGAAAACATGTCCACAAAAATACACACAACAATGATCATAGCAGCTTTACCCATAAGAGTTCAAAACTGGAAACAGTCTAGGTACCCATCAACAGATGAATGAATATACACATCATGATGGTGTTTTCATAAAATGGAACAGTACTTGGGAAAAAAATAAACTACTTATATACACATCAACCTAGATGAATCTCAAAAACATTATGTTGAATGAAAAAAGCCCGACACCAAAGAATACTTACTATAGGAACCCACTTATACGATATACCAAAACAGCTAATCAATAGAGAGAGAAATCAGGGGAATGCTTTCTATGGGGGAGAGGGGGTAAACTGTAACTGGAAAACTGCACAAGGGAACTTTTTATTTCTTTACTGATTAAGGTATTACATATGTGTCCTTATCGTCCCATTGCCCCCTGCCCCCACTGTCCCCCACTCATGCCCTCACTTCCCTGGTGTCTGTGTCCATTGGTTAGGCCTATATGCATGCATACAAGTCCTTTGGTTATCGCTGTCCCTTACCCCCACCCTCCCCTACCTTCCCTCTGAGGTTTGATGGTCTGTTGGATGCTTCTCTGTCTCTAGAGCTGTTTTTATTTATCAGTTTATGTTGTTCATTATATTCCACAAATGAGTGAGATCATGTGATATTTATCTTTCTCTGACTGGCTTATTTCGCTTAGCATAATGCTCTCCAGGTCCATCTATACTGTTGCAAATGGTAAGAATTCCTTCTTTTTTACCACAGCATAGTATTCCATTGTATAGATATACCACAGTTTTCTAATCCACTCATTTGCTGATGGGCACTTAAGCTGTTTCCAAATCTTAGCTATGGTAAATTGTGCTGCTATGAACATAGGGGTGCATATATCCTTTCTGATTGGTGTTTCTGGTTTCTTAGGGTATATTCCTAGAAGTGGGATCACTGGGTCAAATGGAATTTTTGGGATTGATGGATATATTCTCTATTCTATTAGGGTATTAGTTACACAGGCTTATATATTTTCAAAATGTATCAAACTACACAGTTAAAATATGTGTGTTTCATTATGTGTAAATCTTACCTCATTAAAAATTTTTCTATGGTATTTTTATTTCTTAGATATATTTAAAGAAGTGATCTATCAACAGTTTTGTTTTTAAAATGTCAAAATTCACAGTATAAAGTAAATTTCAACCTTATAACTCTTTAAATATAGGATTAAAAGTTTATGTATGTTATGAAAATGTTAAGTATCAACCTGATATGAGAGAAAGGACAAAGTTTTTTAATATTCTTGGATATATGTAAGCAAAAGGTTTACAACCATTTCTCACACATGCTATTTTGTAACCTGACTTTTTGATGTAGGCATATAGAAATTTGATTTTGACTTGAAAGAGCAAGAAAGATTTCATGAAGCAGTTTGCTCTAATGCATTCATGAAAGATGGGAATACAATAGGCAAAGATGTGATGGATACAAGGGTGGACTGACAAACATAGTACAACTAAAGGTAAGGCAGGAATGTTCAGGTTTTGTTTGCAAATTGTCAGGTAAGTATAAAATGGCTAACGTTTAGGGTCTCCAAAGTCATACCATGAGATGAAATAGACTGTGGCCATATTGCAAGTATCTTTGTATGATACATATGAAGTTTGTAATTTATACTAGACCATGGGAAGGTTCTGAAGTTTTTTAGCAGTTAAATGCCATGTTCAAACCTGTGTTTATGATACATCAGCATGTCAGAATGGTAGAAAGAAAAAACAATTGGAATGGAATCAAAAGATCTTGGTTGAAGGCCTAGCTTTGTCATAGACTATGTAACCTTATAAAGTTCCTATAGCCTTTATTTTGTTCATTCAAGTATTGAAAGGTTGAATTAGATAATCTCTAAAATCCTTCCAAATATTTGAGAACATGTGAGATGGAATTTGTAGCAATGAGAATAGGAAGAATGACCCTGCAATAAAATTAGGAAGAGGTCATAAAAGCCAGAACCTGGGAGGTATAAAAGGCAATGGAAAAAGAAATTTGAATATGAGAGAATATCTAATGCAGGGCAAAGGGAGCCACAAATGCTTATGCGTTTTTAAATCTAAGGAACTACGACTTGCTGTGGGCCCTTTAGTCTGAGTTCTATTACTTGCATGTTTAGTGCTGAAAGCTATATAAACACATCTTCTGATAAGTGATAACCCAGTTGATATTAAACTTAGAAGTAATAACACCATTTAATTTTTAAAAATAGTTGAGTTTGTTTAAATTTTATTTTTAAAATACCTTTTAAAATAGGAAGCTGACGATAAGCTGCAAGTTTGGGCTGAAATACATTCTCCATTAGAACTCGTTCCATAAAAAATAAGTCCTGGTGAAACTTTTCGGATTTGAATATTGCTTCTGAGTGGTCTTCTTCTTCATCATGCATTTTAGCCAGAATTGCATTTTCTATTTCCATTATAGAACTAGCGTCACTATCTGTAAAATGCAAACATAATGTAATGATAAAATAATCCAAATAATATTAGATGATTCATCCTAAATATTAAAAAATGACATTTTGTCATTACTATTTGTTTTCTTCCAGAATTCAACAACTTCAGGAGACATTTGTTGAATAACTTTTATGTACCGAGCACATGCAAGATATACATATATTATCTCACTTTGGAATTCTCAATCACTCAAAAGTATACTATCTTTCAAAAGATAAGCAATGATAACCTCATGAGGTAATTTTCATTCATGTCTATACATTTTTATTCCAATTAAAACAAGATAATCAGTCTTCAGATAAAGGTCCAATCTGATTGTTGCTTTATAGGAATATTATACTACTGCTGTGTTAATTTTTTATTGACGTTATAGTAAATTATCAAAAACTTAGTGGATTAAAAACATGCAAACTTAGAGTGCTGTAGGTTAGCGGTTTGGATGCAGCTCTCACTGAGCTAAAACCAATAAGTGAATAGGGTTTTGTCTCTTTCTGAAGAGTCTAGAGGAGAATTTGTTTCTTTGTCTTTTCCAGCTTTGGACCCACCCACACCCTTCCCCCATCTTCAAAGTCAGCAATATTACATCTCTCTGACCTTCTGTCGTTCCATCTCTCTCTGACCACAGCTAGGAAAGGTCCTCCACTTTAACATACATGAGATTAGATGGAGCCCACTCGGATAATGCAAGATCATCTTCTCCTTTGAAGACCTTTATTTAATCAGATCTGGAAAGTCTTTTCTGCCATGTAAGGTAAGGTATTTACACGTTCCAGGTATTGGGATGTACACATTTGGGGGGAAGTATTAGTCTGCCTAGCACACTATTTAGCAGACTTTTATTTTAAAAAACAAATAAAGGGAAATCCTGCTTCAATAAAGATGGCCCAGATATTTTTGCCTGTTCCTCCTGCTAAATGCAATTAAAAATCCTGGAATATCCTATATAATAAAAGGATAATATGCAAATAGACCAAATGGCAAAACAACTGAACAACCAATCAAAGTGTAATATGCTAATGATATGCTAAGGCTGCTCAACTGCTCACTATGATGTGCACTGACCACCAGGGGGCAGATGCTCCAACCGGTAGGTAAGCTTGCTGCTGGGGTCCAGCTGATTGGGACTGGGCGAGATGGGCCAGATATGCCCTGGAGCCCTTCCGCGATCCCTTCTCAGCCCAATTGTGCTTCAGTGGGGTCCCTCAGCCTGGCCTGTGCCCTCTCGCAATCCAGGACCCCTCAGGGGATGTTGGAGAGCCAGTTTTAGCCTGATCCTGCAGGCCACTCTCCTTGGGAGGGTGCCAGACGCAATGCTCATGGCTGGCGAGCGCTGCTGTGGCAGTGCGAGCCTCTCCCGATCAGGACTGGTTGGGCGTGAGCCTGCAGCAGGCACCGTGGGGCTGGGATGAGCGGGAGTGGCAGTTATGAACTACAGGTGGCGTTGGATTGTGGGTTTCGGCCCTATCCCTGCAGGCCACCCAGAGGGACCCCACCCGTGCACAAATTCATGCACCAGGCCTCTAGTATATATATAACATGAGAAGGCTTTAAAAGTCTTTGGAAGAGGAAGGTAGAGCACCTAGATAGAGTCCTCAGAATCCAAGGAATGACACCGTTGTGAATTCTCTGGGTTTTCTTATTGCCACATATATTCCAAACATAAAGCTGAAGAAGCCAGCAAATTTAATGAAATTGAATTGTAAATTCTATCTCCCCCCTCACTCCGCCCCCCCAAAAAAATCTCCAGCCACAGATGGTTTTACTGGAGAATTCCACCAGACAGTTAAAGAATTAACACCAATTCTACACAACCTCTTCCAGAAAATAGGAGGGAAAGGAAAATTTCTAATGCAACTTATGACATTAGGATTCAAAAAACAAGACAAAGAAAGTACAAAAGAAGATATAGACCAATATCCCTCATGAGCATAGGCACAAAAATACTTTTCATGTTCCATACAGAAAGAAAATATTATAACTGCTAAAAAAAAGAATTTATTAAAAATGTCATGTGAAAAACCTCATTCAAAAAACTGAAATCTTACTTTTTTCTGTAGTACTTCCTGGCCCTCTTCGATCCTGATCTTTAGAAAGTACACTGACTTTACTGCTTGACTCAATTATAGATCGTTTTATACTTCCTCTACAGCTTGAGTCAATTGTAGATTGTTTTATTGGTAAAGATGCAAGCTCCAGAGTATTATAAGAATCATATAAATCCCAAGCAGTAGACATTATGCCTAAATAAAGAGACAGCAAGGTAAAAATTACTATAAACCAAAATTCTAATATTTTAGTTTACACATAACTAGTCATAGCAAAATCTAAGATATCTACTGTCTGGGGGGGGGGGGGACATTTAACCACAATGGCAGGAAGTAGATAAAAATAAAAAAAATAGATCATGAAGACACACTAAGAGATCCTTAGGCATCACACTCTTAGCACCTATACTTTAGTGGTAGCTCCAAATTAGCCTTACCATCCTTTCTGATCCCCACACCTCCCTTCTCTTCATCCCAAACTGGCACAGTAGAAGATCAACAGTCTCTCAGTTGACATGAGCCCAGACAATTTATAATAATAAAAGCGTAATATGATAATTAGACTGGACAGCCAAACGACCTTCCAGACATCCTTCCAGATGACCTTTCAGACGAAGCTGGGGCTGCAAGGGCAGGCCAGGGCAAGCAGGGCTGCAAGGGCCGAGCCCCTTGCACGAATTTCGTGCATCGGGCCTCTAGTCATGTTATAACAAGGTTTACTATTCCTTTACTACAGTTAACACATAAGAACATGTTATATTCTTCAGAACTTCGTATTTATAATCATCTAATTCCATTTTATCAAGAAAAATTTTCTATATACTTATTTGAAAAGATCATACATATTGAGAAAATGACAGGCCCTGTTCTCACAAAGCTGGTAGAGTAGTAGGGTTTTGAACTTCTCTTTTAATTTTTTGTTTATCTATATTTATTCAAATGAGCAAATATAACACTGTCTACAAAAAAAAAAAGCTCCCAACCCTTAGTTGCTGATATAAAAATGAAAGGCTTATATAGCAATTATTTCACCAGTGACCACATAATAATATATTCCTACATGCTAAACTTTCATTTAAAGTACAGGGATTTAATAAAGAATTTCCCTCCTGAAAATAAAAACAGAATCTGGACCTAATAAGTGCAACTACTTCATTGTTAGAAGCTTTTTTCATAATGAAAAATGAAGGCTCTCTGGGGTTTAACAAGGTTTTCAATTAGTAGGAATGTTAACTCACATTTCATAACATTTCTATCTTATTGAATTTATTTTAATAGTATTAGCAAAATCTAATACAGAATAAATACCTAGTATATTTTGCTGAATTGAAAGCGGAATAATTTCCATGTTCATGAAATAAAAGATCATAGAAAGAAATCATCTTTGAATATTAAATTACCTAACCTTCCCCCCTCCCCGTTATCTGATAGTTTAAGTTGAATTACATTGTTATATGGCCACTAATAAAATAATTCCTATATAAATGAGTGTGCATGTTATAAATGAGCAATGTAAAATGTTAGAGTGATTTACAATTGTTTCTTCTTTGAAGATAACATTGGTAATTTTACTTTGGATACCATCATTATACTTGTTCATTTGAATAAAGTAATTTAAGAAATAGAAAATTTCAAACCACATCCATAAAATCATGGACAAGATGGAATAATAAATTATTATAACCTTCCGATTGTATGTTGTTGTATATTATTAAAGAAAGCTATGTTAACTAGTATTAGAAAAAGTATTCCCACCTATACCTATGTTCTGAGCATTTTTGAATCTCAGATATGCCTAAATAGTTTTTATACATTTAAAAACAGTTTCTTTCTACTAGTTTAATTCAAACTACAAAAGAGTAGCAATTGGCTGTATAACATTTACAGAATAATAACTTTACTTTTTAGCTGAGTAAAAAGACATGGTCACTTGGGAAAAATAAAGGTAAATATGACTTGCATGTCCATCACCCAGAGATAATAACTGCTAACATTCCAGTGTATGTCCTTCTAGATTCACATATAAATGTATTTGTATGTAAACAAATATGTGTATATTTTAATAAAGTGAGTTCATATCACACATACTTTTATTAAAAACTTTTTATTGTAGTATCATATATAGAAAAGTGGCTTTATGAAATCTACAAAGTTATGAAATTTAACTGTATTTTCAAAAGTTAGCCAGAAACACTAATACACTTATTCTATTATCCACTTATTTGTAATGCCACTTTTATTATAAACTAGAGGCCCAATGCACGAAATTCGTGCAAGGAGCTTGGCCCCCGTCGCCACGGCTCTGTCCAGAAGGTTGTCTGGAAGGATATCTGGTCTAATTAACATATTACACTTTTATTATTATAGATTACTACATACATAACTGTTAAGTGGGAAAAAAATCCTCACTTTTTGTGAATCTTTACAGAAGAAACTTCACTAAATTAACACTTCTGGCCTTTGTCCTTCACTGATGCATTACCAGGGAAAGAGAAATGACTAATCCTGTAGGAGAGTTTAGAAGGAATTTCAGTTCAGTCACTTCTGAATTCTCTTGTTAGGCCTGCTCATTTACAGAAAGCATTCATTCTGGTCTGTTCTCACCTCTACAGAGGAGGTCTGTAGTTGGCTAGTTGTGCCAATCACTATTGCTAAGTTCTATTCTGGAGGTAAGAAATAGCAAGCCCACTTAGCTGCAGATTGAAGGCTACATTTTTCAATTAACTTTATCAATAATAAAGGTAATATTTTGATTTCCATCTCTCTGACTCGTAAATCTCTTTCAATTTCATGCAAAATCAGGGAAGGAAGACATCTATAAAACCTTAATATTTACTCGGTTTGTATCCAAATTCTTTAGTATAAATTGTCTTTTATTATTTTAATAAAATTTTAATTGTAAAATATATACCATTCACCGAAGAATGTATAACACATATATGTGTAGTGTCAAGAAAAAGTTAATAATACCAGGTACTTACCAGCCATACAAAACTGAACATCCCCAGGTGCTTAGAAGTCCCTTGGACATTCTCCTAGCATAGCTTTCTTCCTTCTAGCTACCTAGTTTATAGTTTTGCTGAATTACAAAGGCCATTACGATTATAACCTTTCTTCTAATTACCCCTTTGGCAACACTTCACAGATTTAGGACTATGCAGTGTTCTCAGGGTTGTTAATTTAAAAACATTGAAAGATAGTAGTTAAGAGAACAGTCTCTAGAACTAGACTGTTGAGGGGTATCATTTGTCTGCAGTACTAGCTGAGTGACCTTGATCAAGTTAGTTAATTTCTCTTTGCTTGTTTCTTCCTCTATAAACTGGGGAATAATAATAGTACCTACTTCATGGGGTTGTTGTGAGAATAAAACCGGTTAAAGGCCTAAAATAGTGTAAAAGGCCTAGAATAGTATCTGGCTCATATTAAATGTTATTAGTTATACATGATATTCTTTGTAACATAAACAATTAGTTTCTATAACATTTCATAAACACTTGAAGAGTACAAAGTTCTATGATACAGTTTGTGTAAAAATGAAAAATGATAATTATGTTATTTAAATCTTCTATATCTATGTTTATTACTTGTTAACTTAGTTGTCAAATTCCGAAAGCTGTATATTACGGTACTCAGTTACTGTTGTGATTTGGCCAAATTATTCCTAGTTTTTGCTTTATATACTTTAACATTTACTTGTTAATTGATAGACTCATAGAATGTATATGAAAACATGATAGTTTATCAAGCAGAATAAAACATAAATTACCTTTGTTTTCCTTTATAATTCTGTCACATTGAACATCTTTATTCTTTGGTGCTCCATTAATAGTCTGCATCATTCTTTCAACATATAAGTCATTGCCTAATCTATTTTTACAAAGGTTCTCATAATTCTTGTTTCTCTGGCTATAAAAAATAAAGTATGTTTAACTCATCAATAAAAATTAATATTACTACACATATCATCTTTTTATATTATGCATTTTCTTAAAATTACCTTCTTAATGTGGATCGCACCAAAAAGTGAGAGATCAAAAATCTCCTGAGGAAGAGATTGCCTTTTATTAAACTACCAAAAAGAAGTTTTTTATTCTGTACCTCCCAACATCACTACTTCTTTCATTGCCCACCCAAAATATGTTAAGACTATCTCCACATAAATTTTATAAACTTTGACATAAACACTTAAAGATATAAATTTCCCTCAATGTACTACTTACTTTTGTAACATCCTGTAAGTATTACTTTCATAATTATTTAGTTCTGAGTATTCCCTAAATTTCCAGTATGACTTTTCCTTAGATTCAGGAAGAATTTAGGAAATGTACTTGTTAACTTCCAAATGTATATGTAAACGTGTGTCTATGTTTTAGTTGAGATTTATGTTATTAATTTTGTTGTTGTTAATCCTCACCCAAGGATACCTTTCCATTGATTTTTAGAGAGAGTGGAAGGGATGGGGAGAGACTGAGAGAGAGAAACGCCAATGTGAGAGAGACACACCTACTAGTTGCCTCTAACATACGCCCGACCAGGGCTGGCGATGGAATCTGCAACCCAGGTATGTTTCCTTGGCTGGAATCAAACCTGGGACCCTTCAGTCCTCGGGCCGACACTCTATCCACTGAGCCAAACCAGATAGGGCCTATACTAATTTTTATCTTCATTCCACTATGGTTAGATAATTTATTTTGTATGATACCACTTCTTTGAAATTTTTGAAACTGTTTCATGGCCTTGTGCATGGATGGTTTTTATAAATGTTCCATGTGTGCCTGAAAAGCGTGTGTGTTCTCCAATTGTGGAATATAGAATTCTATGTATAACCATTAGATTACATTTTTGGTTCAAATTTTCTACATCTATACTAATTTTTATCTGGCTGACCTATCAATAATTAATAGAGGTATGTTTAAATATTTTAATTTAATAGGATACTTATCAAATTTCCAATTTTTGCTTCATATATTTTGGAGATTATTTTATTATGAAAATTCAAGTTTAGAATTATTATACCTTCCTGTCATTATGAAGTAACCTTCTTTATTCCAAATAATGCTGTCAGTTTAATTGTTTCTCTGTAGATGATATGCTATTTCTTTTTTCTTCTATTTTAAAAATCTTTCACTATTTGTTGTTGTTGTTGTTTTTATATATTCAATACAACACCAGTACAATGCACTCAGTTCCTTTTTTTTTTTTAGATTTTTTTAAAATGCATTCCTTTTTCAGTAGAATGGTGTCTTTAAATAGTAAGTCTTTACCCACTCTCTTTGCATAGTAATTCTCCTCCATTCTTTTTATTCTACCCTTTTGGAACTGACTAACTGTACATTAGGCCTTTATTCTATTGTCAATATCTTTTTAAATTTGTCATACTTAATATCCCATTATTTTGTATATTATACAAACTTTATTTTGTATATTATACAAACTTTAATTTGTATAATTTATCCAGATCTTTGTTTGTATGGTATTCATATCCAATTTATTAAATCTATATTCTATTATGGCCTATTTAAATTTAATGTGTATTTTAATTATAAGAATTAAGTCAGTGTTTACTTTTTAATTTCAACAATTATGTAAACATACTTTAAAGTACTTTTTAGATGTTTTCCAAATATAAATAATCATTTTGATAGTGTCTTAATGTTAATGATGTTTTAACTCTATCTTTTATTTAAATATTTCACAGATATTTTATATTCTATCTGGTAATATAGAATATATTAGTGGTTAGGGTCTAGATCTAGGGTTCCTTATTTAGTTTAACTCTCATTCATAATGGCTTTAAAAAAGCAACTAGTAATCTTTGTGACTTTACTGTGCTTTTACCAAACCTTATCTGAGGAATCTTAAGAGCCTAAATGGGTATATTTTCCTTCAGAGAAGACTTGTGCTTGCTTATCATAGTGGCTAGGAGACCCTGCTGACCTGAGAACACTGGAGATAATTAAGATCCTTTTAAGGGTCTGAGCTTAATAAAAAAAATCTCTCTTTTAGCTTTTTCAATTTGTTGGGGACCCAAGACTTACTGGTGGAGTCTAGATCTATGAGTTAATATAACATTTGCTTCTAGCATCTCTCACTCTTTGATTTCAAATCACTTATCTATCCCTTTGTTATTTTTCTCTTTCCTTTTTTTCAGTCCTGGTAGCTTTTGCATAAGTCATATGAAATTTTAAAAGTATATTATTCAAGATTTAATTGTACTATATTTTACAATGCAAACAACACTATAATATTTTATATTTGAGTAAGAATAATATTCCCAAAATAAATTTAGTGAATTTTTTTAGTAGTCTGCATCATATTCAAATTATATTTGAAGCTAAATAATCTGAATAACTACATTAATAAGTTATTTGTAGTAACTATGTCAATTTCAAACAGAGCAGACTTCAGAGCAAGGAAATTCGTCAGAGATAAAGATTGGTTATTACATGGTGATAAAGGGGTTAATTCCTCAAAGGCAACAATCCTGAATTCAACATACATGAGGCAAAAACTAGTAATCTACACTGAGTGGCCAGATTATTATGACCAGCCAGATTATTATGACCACCCCATCAGTACAATGAAGTGAATTAGTTATGCAAATAATAATAATAATAAAACCTTGAGAGTATTTGCTTAGGAAGTTTTCAATATTCAGTATTTTTGGAAGTGTCAATGAAGTACTGATGGGGTGGTCATAACAATCTGGCCGGTCATAATAATCTGGCCACTCAGTGTATTTATAGTCATTAATAAAGAGAAATGGAAAATCTACTCTAATATAGTAAAGTTAATTATTTTCCCATAACAGATATTCCCTTAAGTTTTGAATATAAAAATGTCAGTCCTTTTTTTTTTATTTTATCTTTTTTAAAATAATTTTTATTTCTTAAAGTATTACAAAGAGTATTACATATGTCTCCTTTTTTCCCCCCCTTGACTTCTTCCCGGCCTCCCCTACGCCCCAGTGTTTTGTCCATTGGTTATTCTTATATGCATGCATATAAGTCCTTCAGTTGATCTCTTAACGCACCCGCCCCCCCCGCAAACCCTCCCCAGGCTTCCCACTGTAGTTTGACATTCTGTTCAATGCAGCTCTGCCTCTGCATCTATTTTTGTTCATCAGTTTATATTGGTCTTTATTATCCGTTTCAACCTCACCGGGGCCATTCCAACCTCACTGGGGCCGTTTCGACCTCACCGGGGCTGTCCCGACCTCACTGTGGCTGTCCCTACCTCACCGGGGCCGTTTCAACCTCACTGGGGCCGTCTCGACCTCACCGGGGCTGTCCCGACCTCACTGTGGCTGTCCCTACCTCACCGGGGCCGTTTCAACCTCACTGGGGCCGTCTCGACCTCACCGGGGCTGTCCCGACCTCACTGTGGCTGTCCCTACCTCACCGGGGCCGTTTCAACCTCACTGGGGCCGTCTCGACCTCACCGGGGCTGTCCCAACCTCACCGGGGCCGTCCCAACCTCACAGGGGCTGTCCTGACCTCACCGGGGCCATCCCAACCTCACCGGGGCTGTCCCGACATCACTGGGGCTGTCTCAACCTCACTGGGGCCATTTCAACCTCACCGGGGCTGTCCCGACCTCACCGGGGCCGTCCGACCTCGCCGGGGTTGTCCCGACCTCACCGGGGCCGTCCTGATCTCACCGGGGCCATCCCAACCTCACCGGGGCAGTTTCAACCTCACTGGGGCAGTTTCAGCCTCACCAGGGCCGTCCCGACCTCATCGGGGCCGTCCCGACCTCACCAGGGTTGTCCCAACCTCACCGGGGCTGTTTCAACCTCACCGGGGCAGTTTCAGCCTCACCGGGGCCATCCCAACCTCACCAGGGCCGTCCCGACCTCACCGTGGCTGTCCCTACCTCACCGGGGCCGTTTCAACCTCACTGGGGCTGTCCTGACCTCATTGGGGCCGTCCCGACCTCACCGGGGCCATCCCGACCTTGGCGCCTCTGTAGCTCCTACTCAGTCTCACTGCGCTTCTTTCTTTCCTTCCAGTTGTAGAACTTCCACTGGGCCAACTTCCCCATGGTTCTGAATGGTCGTTGTTTGTCTTATAGTTGGTAGTTTCAATGATATTGTGGGAGGCAGCACGCACAGGTCTACACCCTACGCCGCCATCTTGGTCTCCTCAGTCCTTTATATATGCATAAAAATCATTAAACCCTATATTGACACTTGGAAGCTTTCTTTATTTCTTTTATGACTTATCTTAGTAGTTCCTCTACTTTTTAGTGAATATGGTAAAGCCATGGGTGCATACAGCATAAACACTTTAAGTATAATTTCACAGGACACATAGGGTAACAAATAATTTCACCAGGCACATACACCACAGTATTTATCCAGGAATCCCCAAGGACAGAAACAAGAATAAGAACTCCATTCAACTGGTGTAGCTCAGTGGTTGAATGTCAACCTATGAACCAGAAAGTCACAGTTGGATTCCCAGTCAGGGCACATGCCTGGGTTTCAGGCTTAAGTCCTAGTAGGGGGCATGCAGGAGGCAACCTATTGATGATTCTCTCTCATCATTGATGTTTTTTTCTCTCTCCCTTCCTCTCTCTGAAATCAATAAAAACGTATTTTTTAAAAAATAGTAAGAAACTCTGTCTTTGCATTTAAATTATAGAAGCAATATAAACAGTTGAACCATACATACAGTATTTTGTCAGCTTCTTCAGCTTCTACAGAAATCATGACTGTTGGTAGGTTAAACAATGTAATTGTTTCTGTCTCTGTGAGTAGTATGTCTATAGTCTTCTTTAGTTCTTCTTTGGTTATAGTTTTTCTGGTTGTTTTCTTTGGAATTTGTAACTCTAAAATGCACAATACAAATCATTTGCGAATTGCTCCTTTAAAATAGTATATTAAATAACTGGGAACATAATATGCAACCTTCCTTTGAAACTAAGCAAATTTCTAGTCTATATCTACAACAACCTTTTGTTCTTTGTCCTTTTTATCAATTGTCTTTTGATTTAGATTACAGCCCACCTCTAATCATCTTTACCAGGAGCTAAAGACTCTCCAATGGAAGTTCTGGTTAAATATAGGATCAAAATAGGTTTATTATCCATGCAAATAAGATATTGAAAAAGGTTGGCCTCAAGCTTCTAGGCTAGCCAGAGGTCCGAGTTCCTTTAAAAAAATTTCACTCAGGACTGGGGAAGTTGGAAGAGTCATGACAAGGTATATAGGTTACACAGAGTTCAATGTTTTCTGTTAAAAACAGGGTGTGAAGCAGGAATCCATGAGTCTTTGGGAAGGGTAAAACTTGGATAGCTTTAGAAAAACAAAACTTAAGGGTATACACGTTCCACAGACTAAGGCTCAGTCTCCTCTTAAGAAGTCCCAGAGCCTAAGAAAAAAACTTTTCTTATAACCTAAAAAAAAAAAATTCAAGTTATTAATTCCACTAATTCCAGGAAAGTAAGAATCTAGTCAATCTTCTACTTAATTGCTGATTTTTGCCTGGATCTCTGTATCAACCATTGTCTGAATGTTGCTTGTATTGAGAAATTGCCTGAAACTTATATACATATATATTTGCCTAATATGCAAATTGTCCCCTCAGGAGTTCGACCAGGAGTTCGATTGCTCGCTATAATGTGTGCTGACTGCCAGGGGGTGGCATGGAACAAAGGAAGGCCCCAGCTGGCAGCCAGCAGCTGGGGAAGGGAGGCCCCAGCCGGCAGCTGGAAGGCCCTGGCCCTGATCGCTGGCCAGGCCTAGGGACCCTACCCATGCATGAATTTCATGCACCGGGCCTCTAGTATACCTTTAGAATTTATTTCATGGGCCAGATCCCCTAAAGCTAAAATGGCCGTACAATTAGATCTTGACTGAATATCCCTCTCCACCTAGAAAAGCACACAAATTTATCAATTTGCCTCACCTGCCCTTATTTACTTCCAGAGATGGAGAGAACACATCTTCTCCATTCCTAATAGTTCTTCCAGAAGGAGGGAAGGGTAAAACTTGGATAGCTTTAGAAAAACAAAACTTTTTTTTTTTTTGTAGGTCTGATGGTTTTACTTGACATAATAAAATTGGTGCAAAAACACTTCTGTCTAATTACTTTTAACCTTTTGGTCCAAATACATAAAATATGCAATATTTACAGCATTTTCCTTTTTGTAAATGCAATGCTTTAAAACACATTATAAAGCACCGTAGTAAAAATAGTTTACAAGTAAAAGTACAGAAGTGGGAAAACCCTACCCATACCACAGCTCACTAAATGGAGTTATAATATGGAGTCACCAGTACCTGTTGACAGCTTTACAGATAACCTGGAGAAACAAATACTAAACTTACTTTTTTTTATATTAATGTGTGGAAGCCTCAACTAAAATTTCAGCGTTTTCTGTAGTGTCTCCCCAATCTTAGATACTGGAGAGATAGGAATGAGAAACATTGCTTTGATCTTTTTACAGTATTAGTAATAGTTTGAATTGGTTTTAAACACTAATGACGATTATTTTTTTAAAGGAAATGAACATGGCCTACATAAATGTGTAGAATATGTGTAGAAAGGGCTGGAGGTGGTCATGACAATAACCCAGTCCTGGTCTCCCTCTGAGAGGATGAGTTTCACTCCTGCAACAGACATTGCTGACTGTCTAAAATTTCATTGCTAAGTCCTTCTCCCTTTCTTTGCCTCTTTCCATTTAACAGAGACTGAGACACCAAGTATTTAGGTTTCCTACACTCTCTTGAAGCTAGGGGTGGCCATGTGACACAGTTCTAACCAACAAGATAAAATAAAAAAAAATAAACAAGAAGAACAAAGTCCTCTGGGAAATCTTTTCTTTCCTGATAAGGGAGATGTGTCTGGTGCTACTGCCTTTTTCTTTCTTCTGTCTTTAATGTGGATATGATAATACCCAGAGCTGGGGTAGATATGTTGAGACCAGGAGGCACGAGGCAAGAAAGGGCTTAAGGAAAGAGAATAATGGAGCTGCCAATCCAGAGTCTTTTGTGGCATAATTAAGTCACAAAATTAAGGCCAAAAATTATCTACCTCTTAACTTCTTTTAATGTGGGGAAAAATAAGCCTTTATTTGAATAAACTAAACTAATGGTAGTTAGGTATCCTGTTACTTGTCAAGAGCATTCCTATTACACCAAAAATAAAAGTCCATCACCAAAAAAGAAGATTCTATCAAGCACTTTCCCAACCGTATCAATATTCTCATTAATCCTTCACTATCATCTTAGAGAAAAAGACATTCTTACTCTACTTCAAGGCAAATGGCCCCTCAAGTAGGCATTCCTTTCTTCTGGTACTTCTGACCAACCATTATTTCCTTATTCTTTTATCTTTACTTTCATAATCTTTTGCACTACCTCATGTTTTATCTTTGGCTTGGAACGGGCCTCTCCTCTTCGTTCTCACAAATAACTAATATATTTAAAACCCAATTCAAATGTCAGTAATGTTCTCTCTGTGAACATTCTCTCTTTTTCTCACCTCAAAGGAGTTAATATTTCCTTTCTAAGTGCTCCCATCACATTCGGCATATATCTTATTACAGCATTGATCACAATGTATCAGAATTATTTGTCTCTGAGTAAAAAGCTGAGGTCTTTTAAAACATGCTCTGTGATTCTTGAGGCTGGTGGTATAGGACAGCCACCTTGGGAACTTTTAGAATTATATGGATAGTTACTACCCTGGTAATGTTCATATTGCTACTGCACAAATGAGCATTTGGGAATCATTACCACAGTTCTTCTATCTCAAGTATCCAAAAAATAATGAGCATATGTGCTAAAGGAATATAGTGGTCTGTTACTGCAATAAACAACTGTATTTTCATTACCTGTAATACTAGCCGGTCCTTCCCGTTTATAGGATAATTCTTCTAGGTCTTCTGCTATTGACTCATTAGTTGATAGACTTGACTTAGACACTGTACTGCTTCCTAAAACTGACCTTTAATAACAACATTATTTATTTGCTTAGATGTCCTTATGGATAATTAAACATATAAATGAAAATATCATGTTGAGAAACCAATTATATTATAATCATAAGCAAAACTGATAAAAATCCGTTCTTCAAACATCAAGTTGATTTCTAATATTCTTTAAGTAAGTCATTTAAATATATTTTAGAGATAACATATCAAAACTATACCTAAAGTCCTTCAATGGATTCCCAATATATTTAGGGTAAAAACCTAGAATACAGCCCACCTACCTAGACTCTCCAACTTCAGTATCACTCTTATCTTCCCTTTTTCTTTTCTTCTTTTTTTTTATTCCTCAACCTTATAGAGCATTCCTACTTCAGGGTCTCAGCCTAGAATACACTTCCTTTCATTTTTCACCAGGTTTCTGCTCATCATTCAAATCCCATCTTAAATGTGACTTATTCATTTTGACAAAGGCTTTCTCAAGATTTACTTAAAAGAAAATCTATGGCCGAAGCCGGTTTGGCTCAGTGGATAGAGCGTCGGCCTGTGGACTGAAAGGTCCCAGGTTCGATTCCGATCAAGGGCATGTACCTGGGTTGCGGGCACATCCCCAGTGGGGGATGTGCAGGAGGCAGCTGATCGATGGTTCTCTCTCATCGATGTTTCTAACTCTCTATCTCTTTCCCTTCCTCTCTGTAAAAAAATCAATAAAATAGATTAAAAAAAAAAAAAACTAAGAACCCCCAGTGGGTGTGCCAGGAGGCAGCTGATCGATGGTTCTCTCTCATCGATGTTTCTAACTCTCTATCTCTTTCCCTTCCTCTCTGTAAAAAAATCAATAAAATAGATTAAAAAAAAAAAAAAGAAAATCTATGTACTCAGTGGAAATCAGTATATGAAAGAATCCCAAAATAACTTCCTTAAATATATGGACTTAAAATTACTCCAAGATATTAATTGCCCCCCCCCCTTTCTGTCTATAATCCCAACTGCACTCCAAATGGGTGGATCAAATTTACTGGAATATCCATTGTTTTGCTGAGCACTCCCCCCACCCTCCAAATCTCATGCCTAGTTAACATCTGGAACTTTTAATTTGTCAGATTGAAAATTACACACTCAAATATTTCCCTTTAATCTTTACATTGTTTTAGGATGCGCTGTTTCATTAGTGCAAAGATCTGAACTTTTCTACTATAAGCATTCACGAAATTTCAAGTGTACTAGTATCTACATAAAAAAAAAGCATAACATTTCATTTACAAGGAAGAAAATTATAAAACAAGAGAGAAATCAAACCCTAGGAGAACAGGGATTTGCATGGGGGAATAGATGTGAGGGAGGGGAGCAAAAGCCACTCTTTCCCATAAATTGTAGCATAAAAGAAACTGAAGAAATATGTCTGTGGGTATGTAATACTAGCCCCCTCTTTTGTTTTTTCAGGAAATATTGAGTAAAATTTATATATTTTTTTCACTAATGTTTTGGTGTGAGTGTACGAGAACTTAAGACGTGCAAAGCTCTACATCTAATTAGAACTAATTATGAGAGGAGCATAGAGGTGGCACATTAGGATGACAGAGTGGAGCTGGGAGACTGGAGACAATGGACATCGAAGTTACATATATGCAACTTAAATGAAAAGACAATGTATATAACATTTTTTAAAAGTATAGAACAGTATACTCTACCTTGAAAACTGCCCTAACATACTAGGATTTAGTGTATTTTGATAAAGGCTGTGGGAAGGTACAAATTCTGAGGAGAATGATCCTTCTCGTGATGTCAACAGTTTATTTGGCTTTGGTGTACCAGTATGTGGATCTGGACGGTAAAGAGGTCGAGGAGTAACATCAACTCCATTTACATCAAACACCTGTAGAAAATGGTAATATGAAATAAGTAAAAAAGATAAGGTTCCTAAATAATAAGTCCTAGAAAATAGAAATAAAAGTAATAGGAAAAAA
Organism: Myotis brandtii; assembly: GCF_000412655.1. Lineage (NCBI taxonomy): Eukaryota > Metazoa > Chordata > Mammalia > Chiroptera > Vespertilionidae > Myotis > Myotis brandtii. Next base: position 2,227,206 of record NW_005359880.1, read on the forward strand.
AGAGATAAGTATAATGTTTCTGGGTTAGAATAAACATGAAAAATTAAATGATAAAAGATCTTATGCTTAAAAAGTTTCTAAAGTAGACATACATTTTTAAGTCTTATGTTTTACCTATGTATAAGTAATATATGTTAATTTGAGAAAATTCAGAAAGATAAAAAAATTATTATTCATCCAGATTATTTTTGCATATTATATTTTTGTGGCTTAATAAATTCTTAACAACTGAACACACCCATGGACCCAGAATTCAAATTTAGAAACAGGAAATTACCAGAATCCCAGAAGTTCCTTTCATAAGAGACAGTGTTTCCCACCAAAAGTAACAATTATTCTAATAACATGGAGTAGTTTTGCTTGTTCTTAAACTTTATTTAGATGGAAGCATATAGTATATACTCTTTGGAACTGTTTTTTTTTGTTCATTATTATATTCGTGAGATTCATTCATATTATCTAGTAGATGGTTCATTTTCATTATTGTACACTATTTTGTTTTGTGAATAGCCAGAATTTTATTTATCTATTCTATTGTTTATGGACATTTCTGTAGTTTTTCTTTTTTCTTTTTTTCTTTTTTTGGCTCTTACAAATGGTGCTGCTATGAATACTGTTGTATGTGCGTTACCAAATATGCTGTATGCATTTATGTTGGATATGTACCAAAGAGTGGAATTTCTGTGTAATGAATCATCTTTAATAGATACTGCTAAAGTTTTTGCAAGTGGTTCCCACCAACAATGTATGAAAGTCAATGTAATTTAGTTTTGCCTGTTTTTAAAATGTATATAGTCATATACACTGAGTGGCCAGATTATTAGACCACCCCATCAATACTTTGTTGGGCCACCTTTTGCATTCAATACTGCGGCGATTCTTCTTGGCATTGACTCCACGAGATGTTGAAAGGTGATGCGAGGAATCTGACACCATGCCTGATGAATAGCACTGTCCAGTTCTGTGAGATTTGATGGTTGTGGAACCAGCTGCCTGATGGCTCTTTTAACTTCGTCCCACAAATGCTCAGTTGGATTGAGATCTGGTGATTGTGGGGGCCACTTAAGCAAGGTAAAGTCTCCCTAGTGTTCTTGAAACCACTCCTGCACAATATGAGCACCATGGCATGGCGCATTGTCTTATTGGAAGAAGCCATCTCCATTGGGATACGCCATCAACATGATAGGATGAACTTGATCAGCAATAATACTTAGGTATGTTGTGCTATTCAGACGTTGTTCCACATGAATTAAAGGGCCCAAATCATGCCAGGAAAACATGCCCCAAACCATAACACTGCCCCAACAGCTTAAGGGTTGTACTCATGCATGTGGGGTGCATGCTTTCATGAGGTTTCCGCCAAATTCTCACTCTGCCATCTGCATGATGCAACTGGAAACATGATTCATCGGACCACATGACTTTTTTCCAATGCTCGACTGTCCAATCCTTGTGTTCCTGTGTGAATTGGAGACATTTTATCTTGGTAACTGCAGACAGCAAAGGTGTTCAAACAGGCCTTCGGCTTCCATATGCCATACGATGCAGTCAACGGCTAATTTGCCTACAAACGTCATAATAATCTGGCCACTCAGTGTATTATGACATATTTTGTCATTTTTGTTTGACAATATGTTTTTCTATTTCTCTATGTTGTTGTATGCACATTAGTTTGCTCATTTACAGATGATTGTAGTCTGTTGGATTATTAGTATATCATATATATTTCTTTCCATCACTCTTTTTTAATCCACTCATCTGCTGATGGGCTATTAGGCTGTTTCTAAATCTTAGCTATTGTAAATTGTGTTGCTATGGACATAGGGGTGCGTATGTCCTTTCTGATTGTTGTTTCTGATTTCTTGGGATATATTCCTAGAAGTGGGATCACTGGGTCAAATGGGAGTTTCATTTTTAATTTTGTGAGGAAACTACACACTGTTTCCCACAGTAGCTGCACCACCAGCAGTGCATGGGGGTTCCTTTTTCTCCACATCCTCACCAGCACTTGTAGTTTGTTGATTTGTTGATGATAGCCATTCTGACAGGTGTGAGATGGTACCTCATTGTCATTTTGATTTGCATCTCTCAGATGATTAGTGACTTTGAACATTTTTTCATATGTCTTTTGGGTTCTGTATGTCCACTTTTAAAAAGTGTCTAGGTCCTTTGCCCATATTTTGATTGGGTTATCTTCATTAAGTTGTATGAGTTTCCTATAAGTTTTGGAGATTAAACCCTTATTAAATGTAACATTGGCAAATAAATATGAGCTCCCATGCAGTGGGCTCTCTTATTTTGTTGATAGTTTCTTTTGCTGTGCAGAAGCTTTTAATTTTGATGTAGTCCCATTTGTTTATTTTTTCCTTAGTTTCCATTGTTCTAGGAGATGTATTGGTAAAGATATTGCTGTGAGATATATCTGATATTTTGCTGCCTATGGTTTCTTCTAAGATTTTTATGGTTTCCCATCTTACACTTAAGTCTTTGATCCATTTTGAGTTTATTTTTGTGTATGGTATAGTTGGTGATCTAGTTTCCTTTTTTGCATGTATCTGTTCAATTTTCCCAACATCATTTATTGAATAGACTATCTCAACTCCATTGTATGCTCTGACCTTCTTTGTCAAATATCAATTGAGCATAATGGCTTGGGTTGATTTCTGGGTTATCTCTTCTGTTCCATTGGTCTATATGTCTGTTCTTGTGCCAGTAACAGGCAGTTTTGAGAACAGTAGCTTTGTAATATAGCTTGATATCTGGTATTGTGATCCCTCCAACTTTGTTCTTCTTTCTCAAGATTGTTGCAGCTATTCGTTTTTTTATTATTATTCCATATAATTTTTGGAAAGTTTGTTCTAGGTCTGTGAAATATGCTGTATTTTAATGGGGATTGCATTGAATCTATAGATTGCTTTGTCTAGAATGGTCATTTTAATGATGTTAATTCTACCAATCCATGAACAGGGTATATTCTTCCACTTGTTTATATTTTCCTCTCTTTTTTCAATGTCCTGTAGTTTTCTGAGTACATGTCCTTTACCTTCTTAGTTAAGTCTATTCCTAGGTATCTTAATTTTTTTGTTGCAAAAAATTGGGATTGTCTTTCTAGTTTCTCTTTCTGTGAGTTCATTATTGGTATAAAAAATGCTGTAGATTTCTGGGTATTAATTTTGTATCCTGATATATTGCAAATTCATTTAATAAATCTAGTAGTTTTTCAATGGAGTTTTTAGGGTTTTCTGTGTACAATATCATGTCATCTGCAAATAATGACAGTTTTACTTCTTCTTTTCCAATTTGGATACAATTTTTCTTATCTGATCACTATGGCTAGCACTTCCAATACTACGTCAAACAGGAGTGGTGAAAGTGGGCATCCCTGTTTTGCTCCTGTTCTTAGGGGAAATGGTTTTAGTTTTTACCCATTGAGGATGATGTTGGCTGTAGGTTTGTCATATATGGCCTTTATTACATTCAGGTATGATCCGTTTATTCCCACTTTGCTGAAAGTTTTTATCAAAAAAAGGTGTTGGATTTTGTCAAATGCTTTTGTGCATCAGTTGATATGATCATGTGTTTTTTGTCTTTCAAGTTATGTGATGTATCAGCCTTTCATCCCCAGAACAAATACCACTTGGTCATGGTATATGATCTTTTTAATGTATCGCTGGATGTGATTTGCTAATATTTTGTTGAGGATTTTAGCATCTATGTTCATCAGGGATATTGGCATGTAATCTGTAATTCTCTTTCTTTGTAGTGTCTTTATCTGGTTTGGGGATTAGAGTAATGCTGGCTTCATAGAAAGAGCTTGGAAGTGTGCCTTCCTCTTGAATTTTTTGGAACAGTCTGAGGAGGATTGGTGTTACTTCTTAAAAAGCAATTCTTAATAAGTCCTCTAATGAGATAGAATAACCTATTTTATGACAATTCATTTAATTAAATTTTCTAGAGTACACTGCAAAGAGGGGATAGCAGTTGTACTATCTGTATTATAGCTTGATTAGTCACAATTACTATCAAACCAACTAATTCTTAAGGTCACGAGTAGATTTTTCTCATTCCACTCTAATATTATTACCAATAATGAATTATAGGAGGTAACTGCCAATATTATACTGTAAAATATGTTATGTGGTAAAGACTAATTAAATCAATATATCAATATTAGGAGTGATTATTTCAAAGCAGCATATTTTCTACCTTTAACATGTCATCAAGTTCTTCAAGGTGTCTTTTTCAAATAAACTTAGAATTCTAAAGAATATTACTGCCCTAGCTGGTTTCACTCAGTGGATAGAGTGTCAGTCTGTGGAGTGAAGAGTCCCGAGTTTGATTCCGGTCAAGGGCACATGCCTGGGTTTCGGGCTCAATCACCAGTAGGGAGCATGCAGGAGGCTGCCGATCAATGATTCTCTCATCATTAATGTTTCTCTCTTTCTCTCCCTCTCCCTTCCTCTCTGAAAACAATAAAAATATATTGGAAAAAAAAGAGAGAGAGAATATTACCTGTATGGCTGCCTTTGTGGTAGTCATTTTATCTGTTTTCATCTCTGGTAATGCCGCCAAGATTTTTGATGAACCCATTCTGCTTGGGGTCATACCAAGATATCCTTTTGTTTGAGCTCCTTTTACTGGGGTAAAAAGGCCAGTAACAGACTTCTTTTGCGGACTGCCTAAGTTCCTATACCAAGAAAAGAAAATAATACAGAGGATCCACAACTGAAGAAAAACTAACCAACACTAAAAAGAGACTTTAATTAGAAACATGAAAACAATCTAAACATATAAATGAGAAATACTACTACTACTACTTAAAAGCTCATTATGTGTAAGAATAGATCTAGAATGTTTATATGCATTATGTCAAATTTTCCACACAACTCTATGAGGTTACTATTACTATTATGTATACTAGTTATTTATATGAAAACTTTAGAGGGAAACATTTCTAGTAGAGTTGAAATTTAAACCCAGGTAGTCAGATCCAAAGTCCACACTGATTTCTCTGGGTCTGTTCCCTTATCTGTATAATGGGGATAATAATAGTTTCTAATTCATAGGTTATTTGAGGATTAAAATAATTTATGTTATAGTTAGGAAGTGTCTGACACGTAGTAAGCACAAATGAGTGTAGAGTGCAGTAACATAGGCAGATTAAAGCATAAGTATAAACCTGCCTGAACAATTACATAATAATTTTAATAAGAAGAGAAGTTATTATCAAAATGTTTATGTCCTGGAGAAAAAATATGATTTTACTTTTGGATCTACTCTGTAAGTTCCCTAAGACAAAAACCTACCTTATCATTCATTCTAGTACTCTGATTATACTTTGGATTTCTATAAAATAAGGACAATCTGCCCTTAGATTTTAAAAAGGGAGTAGATGTTCAATAAAACTTTTTAAAAAAATATATTTTTATTGATTTCAGAGAGGGAGAGAAATAGAAACATCAATGATGAGAAAGAATCATTGATTGGCTGCCTCTGGCACAACCCACACTGGGGATAGAGCCTGCAATCTGGGCATGTGCCCTGACCGGGCATTGAACCATGACCTCCTGGTTCATAGGTTGATGCTCAAGCACTGAGCCACTCCTGTCCTGGCAAAAGAAAATGTTTTTAATGATAGCTTTACTTTCAAATCATAAATGATCAGAGTACAATAAAATATTTTTAAAGACATTAGTACATTTATTACTACTTCACACTTTGTTGTTGTCCATTCCTCTACTAAAATATAAGCATGTTTAGGGCAAAAACTTTTGTCTTGTTCATTGCTATATCCCTAATACGAAGGACAGTGCCCAGTATGTTGTGGGCACAAAATAAGCATTTTTTAAAAATAAATGACTAAGTGAATTCCATTCATGCTATATCTTTTTTAAGTATTCTACCTGTCCTCCCCCCTTCAGTCTCTAAAGGACTTTACCTTCAACATCTCTAAGAAAATAAAATTAATCAAGTAAAACCTCCTTAAATTATGTTTCTACCTTCATTATAATCTTCTTCCTCATCCTACAAACTCATATAAACCTAAACTCAAATTTCTTCCTCTTTCAGTAAAACAGTTGCCATTCTTATCTCAGGCTATCTTTCTACCTAGGCTTTGAAACTTGTCTCTTACTACTTTCTCAGGGATACTTCTCCATCAATAATTCCCTGTCTCCTACATTTTATTTCATATCTTTTCCCCCTAGCATATTATTATGCTTCAGTCATCCCCTAAACTTAAAAATCTTTCCTTTAGCAGTCTTCCTCTATCCATTACTACATTTCTCCTTCTTTCATAGTCTAACTTTTTAAAACATTAGACAATTATACTGGCTACTTCCTTACTCCTCTTATTTGCTTCATAATTCACTACAATCCAGTTCTACCTTCTCCTCTCCTACTGCACAGAAACCATGTTTATCATGTCCACCATTTATAGCCCCAGCAAATAGCACTCTGCCTACTACATTTAGAAATCAGAGAAAGTACAGACTACTTTTTAAAAGAAATTGAAATTCCTTTCAATTATATTAGAAATTTATAATACATGTGTAATTATGTTAGAAAACAAATGTTCTCAAGAGGCAAATTAGTGGGCAATAAGATGATTTCAGGAGGAGATAACCAATCTGAAAATCACTGTCTAAAGAATAGTCATGATACCAGAGGCCAGGTAGCTCTACACTCTTAAGTTTGCTAAAGCAGGGACTTAATTTTTTAAAAATATTTTTATTGATTTCAGAGAGGAAGGAGAGAGAAACATTGATGTGAGCGTTAAACATCGATAGGCTGCCTCCTGCATGCCCTCCACCAGGGATTGAGTTTAAGATTCTAATGGAAAAACTGGATAACATGCTCAACAGACGAAAATTCTAAAAAATCAAAGGAAATGAATAAACCAAAAAGTTAGTAGAATAGAGAAACTGAGCAGAGAAATGGGATAAAAGCATTGAACAATTAATTACTGGTAGTTTTTAAAAGAGATTGTCCAATATTGTTAAGACAAATAGGAAAGACCCAAAATAAGAAAATTTGGAGTGAAAAAGTGAAAGTGAAAAATTAATGTTTCATGTGATCCTTTCCAAGATCAGGATTAAATCCTAAAAGAAAGATGAGAAATAACATATGTATTAGGTCAAACCATTGTAAACTTTAGTGTCTGTCAAATTTTATTTTAATTATACAACATGGCTAACTCAAAAAGTTAAGGTTATACTATTTCCCATCTCCCACCTAATTCTTTCCTTAACAGGTAATCTTCTATGAATTTGTCATTATTTAAGAAATTCCCAAGGGAATTTTTCTAACTATCTCAGCTACTATGAGAGTTGTATGACTTTAAAAATTACATGAACTCTACTCAATTTTACCTTGAGATTTCCATACCTTCAAGTAAAAACAAAAACCAGACGAGTAACCAGTCACTAAAGTACAAACTTATTCATTCGTTCAGTCAACAAATATTTATTGAGCATCTTCTTTATTCTAGGCAATAGCAGTGAACAAAACAAAAAAGTCTCTGCTCCCATGGAGTACCATAGCTTGGGTGAAGGCAGATTAACAAACAAGTATACCAAATACCAAATAGGTTTACTTGTTTTATGGAGAAAAATAAAGCAATGAGGAGGAGGAAGTATTATACACACACACACACATTAGCGAATTCTTTGATAAGGTGACATGTAAAGAAAATGAATCATGAGGTTATCTAGGGGTACAATATTCCAAAAGACAGCAAATGTATACATTCTGAATTGGGAAAATAATGTGCCTGATATTACTGTGGAACAACAGTGAGTGTAATTAATCAAGAGGAAGAGTCCAAGGTGAGATACTGTAAGTAGTGTTTCCACTCTGAGTGCAATGGGAGCCAGAAGATGGTTTTGAAAAGAGCCAGTTATTACTGTAATGTGGGCGTCGGCAAGACCATTTATGTGGTTACTGCAGTGTTACAGTGGCTTACATCGGAGTGGTAAGCCTGGATTCATTTTTCAGGTAGAAATGGTAGAAGCTGCTGATGGAGTGGATGTTAGAGAAGTCGAGGGTAACTCCAAGGCTTTAACGAACTGAAAGAGAAGTTGCCATTTTATTTCAGAGTTGGTTAGAAAATTAAGTTTTGGATATAAATTTTGAGATGTCTTATTAACACAGAGTTGGTTAGAAAATTAAGTTAAGTTTTGGATATAAATTTTGAGATGTCTTATTAACTCCTAAGGGCAAATATTTGCTTTTTTGAAAGTCTGTTTTCTTGGGAGAGGTGTTGGCTAGCGATATAAACTTGTGAATCATCAGTGTATAGGTGATTTTTAAAGGCATGATAATGAAAAAAAGACTGACCCCAGCAACACTCCGATATTTAGACACGGGAGAAATGAAGAAGTATCAGCAAAGTATTTAGAGAAAAGTATTCATAAACCAAGGGGAGAACAAGGGAAGAGTGGTGTTGTCCTAGAAACCTCGAGAAGTGACAAACCAGATCAAAGCTGCTGCTGCGTGAGTTGAGAATGAAACAGACACAGCCACTGAATATTGCCGGGCAGCAGCTACTGCTGTGGACCTTTACGAAAGCTATTCTGCTGGGGCGGTAGAATGGGCCAAAATCTTGAGTATCATATTCAAGAGAGAACGGGAGGTTCTCTCAAAAAAAAAAAAAATTCAACAAGTTCTGCTAAAGGAAAATGAGCTGAGCTGGAGGAGACTGGAGAGATGTTCAAAATTTGGGAAGAGAGAAGAAAAGGGGCCTGGAAGTATGGGAGAGGGAGCTAATCGGGGAACTTGAGCGGCACTGCTGGGCAGCGCGGAGGGAGCCCTCGGAGCTGGGCGCTTTCTCCGGCCTGTCATTCACCGGTTGCAGGACCGCTAGGATGCTGTAAGCAGGAAGGAGCTTAGGGCAGGAGGGTATGAGGAGGGGGTAGGAAAAAACCGAGGGCACAGCTCGTGGGCAACTAGCTTGAGACGGCAGGGCGGAAAAAAACGGAGGAGTGCTAGCAGGATGGCTCTCCACCAACCCGGCCTTTTCTCATGGGGCGAGCACGGCCGGCGGGGGTCTGGTAAAGGCTGCATGTGCTGGGCCAAGGAAGGAGGGACACGGCCGCCTGGAGGCTTCCGATGCTGTTGACTGAACCCAGCTGCAGCTAGAGGTTCCTTCCCTCCGCGAACCGGAGGGCCGGACTAAGGTTTCCTCGCCGGAACTTACGATGTGCTGCTCGGCTTCTTGTAGTTGTCTATCGGAGTGCCGAGCATGGTGGCGACGGGCTGGGGAGTGGCTGACCACCCCTTTCCCCGCCGGCTCCGGGAGCCCCTGCACCCCAACCCCGGGCGTTAGCGGCGAGGGCTGAAGCACCGGAATGTTTGCCGGGCGTCATGGAGACGGTGGAGCCCGGGCTCAACAAGCGGCCGCGCGGTTGGCTGGCGGCTGGAGGCCGAGGAGGAGGGCGGAGGCGGAGGGGAGGGCAGAGGGTTGGTGGAGCAGGAGGAAGCTCGGGGAAACGACTAGAAGAAGGAGGCGGGCGGCCCCGGCCCCAGGCCCCTCCCAGGCTCGGAGTCTCCCCGGCTGCAGGCGGATGGATGGGGCTTCTCCAGGCGGTGGCGGCTGCAGCAGAGGTGGCGGCGGTGGCGGCGGCAGCGGCTGTAAGTGCAGCCTCCATAAACCACCTCCCCTCTCCTGGTCCTTTTTGGGACGAGGGGCTCCCGAGGTGTCCTCTGTCCCCTTTCTCCCCTTCCCCTCCCCCACCACAGAGTACCGCCCGGAAGACACTGAACTTCCGGGGAGGGGCTGCCGCCCGCTTCCCTCCCGCAGGGGCGCGAGCCGCCGAGGCGCACGCGCAGCTCCCCTCCGCCCCCCGCCCCCCTCCCAGCCCGGTCTTTCGCTTTGGCAGTGCCCGCGGCTGGCTGGCTGGGAATCCGCAGCGGCGTGAGTGTGCCTGACCCTGATCGCCTCCGCCCCTTTCTCCTGTCGGCCTCCGGGTCCAGGTCGGGGTGGGGCTAAGCTGCCCTCCCCTCTGTGGCTCCGCCTCTTTTCCCCAGCATCTTGGGGTTCGGTTCCAGCCCGGGGGAGGCTTCTGCTCGCCCTGCAGCCCTGGTGGTGAGCAGGGTCCTGGGCAAACCATCTCTTTCTAGAGGGAGTGAGGGAGGGAAGAGAGACTCCAAGAGGGCACTATTGGGAGGGACCGAGGCGCTCCCAGCCGCTGGAAGGATTCCTGGGGACAGATGCCTCCCCCTCCTTGGGCCTTGTTCTCCCAGCTTTTCATGGAAAGATCTCTGGCCTGTAGCTTCTCTCTGGTTCTCGCTTGCTGGGTGACCTTGAGCGAGTCACTACCCCTTCCTGGGCACCAGTTATCCCTAAAGCTTTCGCCAACGCTAAAATTCTTAATTTTGCAGAAAAACTTAGGACTGGCCGGTCTCCTGGGGCCGCTCAGCCGAGGTGATCTGGAGTTGACTGAACCTTCTTTCTTCATTCATGGGTGGAATGAGTTGATCTATGTAATTGAGTCGCTTTTATTCTTTTAACGTTGGTTACAAATTGTATGACTCAAGATTCGCTCATGTTCTCAAAAATGGTCGTGGGATCCTTCTCCCAATTCCTGGACATCTCTTTTAAAAATTAGAGACAGGGTGGATGGTGAGCTTGTGGTATCAAGGTCTCTGATCAGGTTACGACTGAGGCTCTCTTTCCTTTGATCCAGATGGTGTGGTGGCTCGATTCTCCCAGTGCCTGGCTGAGTTACGGACGTGGTTAAGAACCAACTGGTTGAGGTTCAATGCAGACAAGACGGATGTGATGCTGGTAGGCAGGGGCACACTTGGAGATTAAGGGAGGGAAAATCCAAACTCCCTCAAGTACTGTCAGTATATTGTTCTTATATGTTCCCGTGTTGAGAACTGCTGATGGGCCAAAAATTTCGAGTTTGGGTGAAATAAAAATAACATGTCACCAGTTTAAGAGCTCTAAAAATATCAGTTGGTGATAGTCTGATAAAATAGGGCTACTGGGTAAAACTCTTTTATGTAAACATTATGAGAAGAAAAGCCTAAACTGTTCCTTGAAGAACCAAAAAGTGTGTCTTGGGCTGGCGTTAACAATAAAAATAAAACTAACATCCGGATGCTGATGCTGATTGTCGAATAGATGAGGGGCTTCCAAATGTAATGCATTACTGCTTTGTAACCTGCATCTTGCCTACTAAACAAAGTAAAGGTAAACTCTCAGCCTTTATCGAAAACGTCGTTTTTAAAAATAGGTGATTTTTTTTAAGGTATCTTCAACCAAATTAGTGATTATCCATAAATTTTTTACCTGCACATAATGTGTAGGCTGTCACTTTTAAACAAAAAATTTAGGAAATAATTACAAAATCTCAAAGGCACTCAGGGACTCTGAAAATTATTAGATATAGAATTTGTTTTTAGGGTCTTGAATATGTTGCATTAATCTGTTTCACTCAAACAGCCCCGGGGTCTAAGTTGTTACAAAATTTTTTTGGTGCATTTTGAGAGGTACCTTTTGAATTGCATAACAGTTTATACATATGGGTATATATTACTTATATTTGAATCAGGTATCAGTATTGAATAAAAGGTTGTATTTCTTAGGATATGTAAACTGCCAAAGAAGTTTACTTATTGGTTATTTTAAGGTATGGGGTGAAGTAAAATTGTGACCGTAAAATGCTTTTGTTAACAAAATAACTCTGAGTGGTTCTTGTGTATGTGTATTATAGCTTCTATAAAATTGTTTAATAACTTTTTAATGGAGCATTCAGTAAATTGCTTTAAAATAATTTTCCAATATAATAGCAGTTTTGAACAGCTTAATGTAGTAAAAGTTAATGTTAGTTTCCCTGAAAATAGGAATCCTTTAGGTGGGGAATGGGAGCTAAAGAGGCATTTATTCAGGCTTTGTATAGTGAAGTTTTTGTTTGTTTTGGGACATTAGCCACAAACCTCACATAAAATTGGAATTAACCACACTTTTTAGTTTAATTTTAAACATAATACTTCAATTAACAGAACGACCATTTTGAATATCACATTAATAAATACTGTAAACCATAATATTTTTACGCAACTCATAGATATTGGTGAGGTTTCTCATGCCTTTAACTCTGTCATGTCCTGTTTTCAGCTCTTCTAGTATCAGTAGACTTTCAGCATTTATTTTTTGTTAACCCAAGTATAAATATTGACTGTTTGCATTTGAATACAAAGAAGACATCTGTTGTATTAATCCAAAGTGCTGAAGAACTCAGAGTAACGGATGGAAGTAACAAGGAGGTAGATACTGGATTAATAAAAAGAATGTTCCAAAAATTAGAGTTTTATTTTTTTAAAGAGCAGCTTTTTCATGACACAGAGAGTCATTGGAGGTGTAGGCAGAAAAGCCTGGTAATGAGTGGGGAAACATAGTAAGGGATTCCTACCTAGATAGGGGAGAAATATACCAAAGGACCTCCTAGGTCCCATCCAACACAGATTCTATGGCTAACGAATACTTACTTTTTACATATTTGATATTGAAGAGGTAGGAAGAGTTTTGAAAAAGACTTTCCTTAAGGTGGCTCCTAAAATTTGTAAAGATATATCACTAGAATAAAATGGAAGTAGACTGTATTGAATATAGTAGTCACATGTTACTGATGACTTAAAATACTGGAGCTGTTTCTCTTTACTTTTGGAGTCTCTGAACCTAAAAAAAAAAAAAAAAATCTCTGAACCCACCTTTATAAAGACGGGAAGAAGAAAAATGTAGAGGGAATATTTTTCCTCTATACCATAATGCCACTTAAAATTAGTAAAAGTAATACATAGTATCAATAAACGTAGAGGTCACTTGTCAGTAAGATAGATACCCATTTAAGTATTTCTCAGACCTCGATTTTCCTGACAACTTCAGAATTCATTAAGTAGCTTAAGAGGCTGTGATCCCAAGCTTTTTATCAGTTGGGATTTTGTTGAGGTTTAACTGAAGAATCAAAGATTAAATGGGCCTACGCAAGCAAATTATTCCTGTACCTTGCATTTTTGACAATGCTTTAAAATTCTTTTGGTAACCAGCTACATAAATTTCATATATTAGCTTTCACATTTAAATGGAAAATCCTCCTTTATCATCATGGTATTATAAAGCCTGAGTTTCTACCTCAAGGCCCCTCATTATTTTTTGTCTTTACCCACCTAAAGTCTATGCATATCCACTGTTCTTTGCCTTTAGCTGTTTCCATCAAACATCTCAAAAGTGAAAATGATGTGACTATGAACTGACTTTAAAAAGCTATTTTTATTTTGAGTCCTAGGATTAAGGTAATTCAACAGGGTAGGTAACTTAGAAACTATATATCTATGCTAACATATTCCCTCCCCCAAGGAATCCTGAAAAACACTTTTATATAAGTATTCTAAAAAATACAATGAAAATACTGTACAATACAGTTAATGGTAAAAATTGTTTGTAGATTTGGGAACCTTAAAGTTTTCCTTTCTCTTCTTTCCCTTGCTTTTCTTTCAGTAGAAAATGTGCATCAGATGTTTATGTTTAATTGGTTTACAGACTGTCTATGGACTCTTTTCCTGTCAAATTACCAGGTAATGTCCTTTCACTTAGCAGCTACTTCATATACCTGTAAATGCACAAGTTATTATTGGACATAAGAATTTCAAGTTAATGTTGGCTCTTTAGAAATAGGAAACTGCTTACAGAGTCTACAATTTTAAGGGAATACAAATACCTTAAGAAAACAGCCTCCCCCATATTGCATTGTAAGTTAAGTATTAAATTTTTCTATGTGCAACTTTTTGCAATATATTGTAGCACTGGCATTACATTATTTGGAGGGAATGAGTAGTTTTCATATTTAACTGGTTGATTTTGGTAGCCATTTTAAAAATTGCATTGAAAGGAACCCTTGTACATTTGGGGGAGGGCGGGAAACTGTCTTTTTTGAAATAAGACTGTTAAACTCCTGGCTTAGTAAAATATGTTAATGTACTTTTTAATGTCACCTTTGCATTAGCTAATATGTGCCTAAATAATGGAAGTGAAACATGTTTGTATTTTGCAATCTTTTGGCTCTGGCCATCAGAGTTGGCATTAAGGCCCAAGGCAGTTAGTTCTAGGACGATACATCATAATAAACTTTTTAAATTGCAGGCATTTTGGGCATTGCAAATAAGCAAGTTCTCCCTCCATGCAGTTCAGTGAGGGATTATGTCCATCGAAGAGCAGCTTTTCAATATTTCACGTTTAAAATTTTTTTTCTCTAGTGCAAAATTCAATGGTTGCACACTTACAGTGTTACAGGCATCACAGCAGGTATGTGCAAAGCAAATGAGATAGGAAGATGGCAGACTCACCCGGTCCCTTCTCTTAATCTCTGCCCATACCGCTAAAATTGCGAGATGCTGAATTTTACGTTGCCCGTTGCGAATCAACCGAGAGAGGAATCTATTTGTCAGGGGAGAACTGCGTTAAAGCGCACTCCTTGCGGCTGTCGCATCACAGCAACACCCGTTTTCCAGCGAATGCACTTCAAAAACAGGGCTGCGTGTAAAATCTAACGGACCTTTCCCTGCGGTGTGGATGCCAGGCGCGCTTTGCACCCGTCCTGACTTCTGTAGTTGCTAGTCTCCTCCCG
>NW_005359880.1:2242569-2242830 GCF_000412655.1 Myotis brandtii
CGAAGTTTCTTCCCTCCCGGGCCGAGATGCTGTTGCGCCGCCCGCCGCTGACATCCCGTCGGTGTCGGGGCCTTTGGTGAACTGCAGTTTTCCTGACGGGGATCGAATGAGCTGGGAGGCATGAGCCTGGCCTTTCGCATCCAGCCGTCTAGGCTGCGAGTCCCCCCGTTTCTCCAAACTTCATCCCCGGACCCCCGGGTAGAAAGCACCTCTTTTTCTTTTTCTCCCTCCGTGTCCGCGGAGTTGCTGTCTGCCTCCCCG
>NW_005359880.1:2242981-2262764 GCF_000412655.1 Myotis brandtii
TCTGGTAGTTTGAATTTAGTATAGGACCTGGGGATTTAAATTTTTGCTTCCGATTTAAACCATAAACATTCAGTTTTTTTTTTTAAAAAAAGAAACTTTTTCTTACCCTCGGGAGAATTTTGTTAGGTACCTTTCAGTTCAAGAGGGGATATATTTAGGTTTTCTTTTGCGTAGAGCCACTCGCAGTGATCAGTGGGGCATTTATTTCTCTTGTGGGAATTGCCGTTTACACGGTCTCAGAGGCACCCAGAAACAGATTCAGGAAGTAGGTCATTCTTCCTACCCCCGGCCCCCAGTTTTTGTCTGTCTGACTTGCTAAATGAAATCAATGGTGAGTATTTTCATCAAAACCAGGTCCCCTTTTTAAACCTTGGGCTACAGAAACATGGTTACGTTATGGAAATACTTACTTGGAGGCCTTTCCATGTACCTGTTGAGGTGGGGGGACATAAAGGTGAACTGTCGTCTGGAGCGGTCTTGGGGTGCTCCTTCTGCTCGCCTTAGGGAAACGGACTTTATATTTATGCTGTTAAAGGAGGAGGAGAGTTTGCTGTAGCAGGAGTGTTTGCTGCCAATATTCTTTTTAAAACACTTAATATTTCTGTTTTAAAACTAAATTTAGTCTTAGATTATTTCCATTTCTTTGCTCTTTGTGGTTAAAGAATTGCATTTTAATTTCCCATGAATTGGAGAAAACCTAGTACTTTGTATTTTACTTAAATGTGACTGGATTTATTCCGCTTAGCTGAAAGAATTTCAGTCCTGGTGAGTTTAAGTGTTTTGTGTGTTTTTTTTTCCTTCATATGTAAGGGGGGAGGGGTTGTAGGTAGCTGGCTTTACATATATTTTATCAAATAGCCTTTAGCAGATCACCCTTTCAGTGAATATCCACTGGATAAGCAGCAGTGTGCTTGCTGTCTGTCATAGGTGTTGTGGGTTCTTCCCTAGTGGTACTGCTCACAGTGGTTTGAGCTTTAAGGTCTGTTGTCATGTTTTAAAGCAGGACATTATTGAAGGAAAGTAGCTTAGTATATGAAAATATGGTGAAATTTAAGTTTAAAACACCTCACCCAGAAATTATAACTGCTCAGCATACTGAAAACTTAATATGTAAATGGAAGTATATTAACATTTTATTTCTCATTTTAGAAATTAAAGATGTTTGCAGTAATATAAGAGGAAAAGAAATGCGTTTTGAATTACTAATAATTTTCTAATATTTTCAAGTGTATTCTTTTCATTTTCTTAAAAATTGCATCATTTGGACACTAGAACTCTCATTCTGTAGGAACACTTGTGTGGTCCAAGTTCAAGAAGAAAAACCCTGAATTTTGTTTTCAGCACATTTATTTAGTGACCTGGTATCTTTTAAAAAATCCTCTTTTATATTCTTCAATTACTTGTAGGTGATTTTCTTTACAGTGAATTTGGAAGAAGAGTGAAGTAAACTTCACTGTCTCCTACAAAAAATCTAAAACAGGTGTAGAGGTGGAAAAAAAATTATAATTTTCTGATTTCAACATTTTAATAAGGATGACTTTAGAGACTGGTTATTTAAAAAATTTTGATGGAGAAATGCTTGTTTTTTACTTGATTTTGTGTGCGCTTTCTGGAGATTCATTCTTTATGATACATGTGGTAAATAATTCAAATGCTGGCTATTATACCTTTGATTAAGTAGACCTAAGGGTTGAAGCTAACTGGCGAAAGAACAGTAAGTGCAAAGCAATAATATGCATTTATTCGATAAATCTGAGGGAAAAACAGGTTATTGAAAAAGCATGTCTCCAGAGAAAATATAGGTATTATGCTTCTGTGGGGGTTTTTTGTTGTTATTTCCTACATAGAAGAATAACCCTGGCCTTGTTTTCCCCCCTCCCCCACCAAAAGTATTTAATTCTTGAATACAAAGTACTTTAGATGTAAATAGAATATACCAATTTTTCATACTTGGTCTGGTCATCTCAATCCATAATAGGAAGTAAGTAATGATTCTTCAAATTGTGATAACACTAATAACATTTAATATGCTTCAAAGAAATGGCATATGCTCCTTTTAAAAAATACTTTTTGGTAATATTTCTCATTCTTTATTATCCCTTAAAGTTATTTATCCACCTTCTAACAGAAGGCTAGTTGATCCTTTGGGTTTTATAAGGAACGTGGTGTAGGGACCTTTGGGAATAAAATTTGTCTTTTATTTCAGTGTTTGTAAACACATAAGGGACTTTTTCTCAAGGAAAAAAAAAGCCACAGTATAACACAAGTCCTATCATTTCACCAAGTTCATATTGCTGTTATATAAATAAAGAAAAGAAAATTTAATGGGCTTGCTTTTCTGTGTTAGTCTTAAGTATTCTGATATTTCAAAAAATGGTACATAATCTGTTTATTCACTATCACATCTATTCATTCATTTCTTTTAAAAACATACTCCTTAGCATTTTTTTAAGTATATTTGGATTTTGTTTTCTAAGGAAATGTGATCATGTTGCTATTCTTGATAGTATTAATTTCTACTCTAGACAAAACTTGTTTCACTATAATGAATTTAAATCTTAAATTTCTATACTGGTAATGAATTTTTTTTTTTTTTTTTTTTTTTTTTTAGTATTTATACTTTAGAGCTAGTAAGGATTTCTCAAACATAATCAAGAACACCAATGCGTGAGATTACTTAAAATTACTTAAAATTAAGCTACTTAAAAGCTTAATTCAGAAGAAGTAATAGGTAAAGTGCTTGATGAGGTAGGAAAGGTTGGTGGGGAATATATACTAGTAGAAGTGAATTCGTCTTAGAGAATTCTTGCGAGACTAATCAGTTTCCCAAATAATTTGGAAATAACACATTGCCATTGAAACTTCAGCATGTCTTTATGTAAAGTAATTAGCTACATAGAAATTTCTTGCTTTTGAAGTTCAGATTGAGTCCCTTGTACGTTTCAAAAGATTAGCAAATGGTTTCAAAATTCATTGCAGTGATTAAACTGTTCAAGTAACATTCTTGGCTTGGGACCCATTCTGTTCTACTTATTCTGTGGCTTAGAAGAATGACTTACAATTATGCTTACTAGTATGTAGATGTGAACTAATAGCACCCCCAGAAAAGCTTTTTGCAAATTGAGATCCTCTTTTCCCAATAGTCATAGATTAAAAATAAATTTAGAAGAGTCTGTTAAACATATCCCATCCACTTAGCTAAGCATTCCTTAGTAGTTTGTCTTCTGAGAAATCATAATAAAAGTAAAAAACTTTGATCTCAAAGGAATTTGAACTAAACTAGAAGAAATTTAAATCTTCGAGAAAATGAAACTAAGCAAAGAGTTTATGTAATTTGTCCTAGGTCCTGCAGTTAGTCTGTGGCACAATTAATACTGGAACCTAGACTTTTGAATTCCTAATGCTTAATATAGCAATTCATCCTTTAAATTATTACTACTATAGTAAATTTGCTAATTTTTACTCCAAGACTTAATCTTTTTATGCTCTAGAATTCCTCAGGGTAACAGCAAAGTTAAGTGATTAATTTTGTATGGAGGAAGAGGTTATGGTGAGCCCTTGCCTTGGCATGGTCCCT
The DNA here is from genome assembly GCF_000412655.1 of Myotis brandtii. Lineage (NCBI taxonomy): Eukaryota > Metazoa > Chordata > Mammalia > Chiroptera > Vespertilionidae > Myotis > Myotis brandtii. The sequence goes on from NW_005359880.1 coordinate 2,246,559, forward strand.
CCTGCCTTTCCCATTACGGAGTTGGGTCCTTAGCTCCTTCCTGGCTTCTATTCTCATACTCACCTGTGTGAGAATCTCTGAGACTAGATGAAGATAGTCATGAACATTATAGTCTTGGACAGAGGTTGTGTTTAAACTTGGGAAATTTAGTATCTGTATTACCAAGTAGGTGACGATAACACTTAAAGAAATGGTGGTGGAATTAGTTTGAGGGGAAAATTTAATTCAGATAGTTAGTTATACTCATTGAAAATGGATTTTGATTGCTTGGAATTGAAGAATCTAAAGATTCTTTCATGTTTTTACTACCTTATTTTTTTTATTTTTAAATAATGGCAATATTCTACTTAATTGATTTTTTTACTCTTCCAATTTATAGTTTTCTAGTGGATGGGATATTTTTCACTGTGTTCTAAAAAATATAAAAACATTTGAACACATCTGAGGCATTGAATATTTATTACAACTCTTAACAATTTGATTGGCTAAATTGTATACTGTATGGGTCAAAGTATGAAAATTGCTATAAAAGTTAATAGAGTTCATTTTTTAAATTAATTTAGCCTACTCATAATGTGTATGTGTCTGTCTGTCTGGTGTTAATATTTTCTATCTCAAACAATTATGCATGTACCTAAAAGAAAACTAGGTTATTTTTCAAAATTATATTAGTAGACTTGTTAAAGAAAAAAATGGTACTAGGTCTTTTAAACAAAGGGTAAAGTAAGAAAATGAAAATCTCATAATTTCAGGAGACAGTCTCCATTGATTTTCTTTTTAAGAAACAAGGAGTAATGTTTGTAAGTAGTTAGCAAAATGATGTGTAAAATGAAAAAACCTTCTCTCCCCAACCCATTCCCTTGTGGTAACTGTTGTTAACAGAGTCTTGTGCATCCTTTTTGGGGAAAAAGATTTTTATGTATATTCTAGCCCAATTTACCCCCTCTACACCTCTCTGTCTCTCTCGCGCTCTCTCTCTCTCTCTCTCTGTATGTATGTATGTATGTATTTTTTCTTTCTCAATATGACCAGGTCTGTGCCACTCATTTTTTTAATGGACTAACAGTGTTCCATTGCTTGGAAGAACTCTATTTCCATTTCTAGCTAATTAAATGGTGAACTTTTAAATTTCTCCCCAACTTTTTGCTGTGAACAACTTTATGGTGATGAACATTATACATCTTGTTGTTCTTTATTAGGCATATCAGTAGGATAAGTTCATTTTGGCAAAACGGTCTCCAGAGCAGGTAAACCAACTCATATTTTTACCAATAGTGTATGAGTGCACTTAAGACATTTTAATCCCCAAGGTAAAATCTTGACTTCTTACATTTTATAGTTTGAACTTTTTCTAAAAATAGATATTGTTACAAGTGAGTATCTATATAGGTTTAGTTTTATTTTCCCCATGTCCAGTTTAGTGTAATCATTACTGCAGTTTTCCTGGAGGATATTGTTAGAGATACCAGTTCCTAAGGAGACATAGATAATAGTCACATGACAAATGAAAGACTTGCAGTCACATTTAAACCTTTTTTGAACAGATGAAAACCATTTTAAAAAGAAAAAGAAAATAAGGGTAAGGAAAAAAAGGAAATGAAGAGAAATTTTTTTTACGTAGTTGTTTGCCTGGGAGGTATAAAGGAATCAGACTCTAGGCTTTAGTTCCACCTTTTTCACTTACCATGGAACCTTAATCAAGTCACTTTATCTCCCTGGGTTTGCTGATACATAAAATGAGGTAGGTGGGGAACGTATTATTGCCAGGTTTATGGTTATGATCATGTAACTATGCATTTGAAAAAATGTAGTACTATATAAATGTAAACTAGTTTTGCTGTTTTAAATAGGTAAATAAACAAATGCCCTCATTCCATACTGAAATACCCTGTATTAAACTCATATTTTGAAACATAATAATTTTATTTGTAGGTTGGGCAGAAGTAATGTTTACAGTATAAACTGTTTTCAAATGCTAGTATTTCAGAAGCTCCTCTTTTTGTTTATTTAATCAGTCATAGTTTATTTCATTTTAAATTAAATTCATTGGGGTGATATTGGTTAATGATCATCTTTTATTTAATTGGATATAATTACTTTAAAGAAACTAATGTTATTCCTACCCTCCTCAAACCAATACAATGGAATTTTATTTTGAATATAGAAGAATAAAATGTGTGTGTATAGGCAAACCATCCCTACTTTCCCTCCCCCTATCCTAATCTAGATATACCATCAGTCAAATCATGGTTTTTGAAACATTCCAGTATTTCTGATATAATATGATCATTAATGCTATCTTTCAACACTGTGTATTCTATTTTATGCCAGCTATATTCACAAATGCTACCAGTCCTTGAGATATTTGGTATTTTTATTTTACTTTATTTTATTATTAATCCTCACCTAAGGATAGTTTCCATTGATTTTTAGAGAGAGTGGAGGGGGAGAGACAGAAACATTGATGTGAGAGAGACACATTGATTGGTTGCCTCCCGCAAGAGAATAGAGCCTGCAACTAAGGTATATGCCCTTGACCAGAATCAAACCTGTGACCCTTCAGTTTGTGGGCCGACACAGTGTCCACTGAGCCAAACCAACTAGGGCGAATAACTTATTTTTAGTCAGAAAGCCTTTTTTATCAAACTGTTAGATGGAATAATTATTGGAGCGTTCAAAAACGACTGAATGCTCAAAGGACCATTTCTTTTAAGCTCCTAATTTGAAAGAAATACTGGTTTTTCTTCTTTATGCCATGCAAACTTGTTTCAAAAGTTTACTAAAAAGGAAAAACAGCATTGTAAGGCTATTATGTGGATAGTGTATCTGAGACCAGATGAAGATAGTCATGAACATTGTAGTCTTGGACAGAGGTTGTGCTTAAACTTGGGAAATAAAGTATAAATACATGAAATAAACCGATTAATTTTTGAAAATATTGATATGCTGTGCAATAATTTGTATGGTGGTTAAATTCATTTTCAGCCAGAAATGTGTAGCTTTGCCTGAAAGATGTTAAGCAGACGAGAAACCCTTTGGTTACACTAGAGGCCCAATGCACGAAATTCGTGCAAGGGGCTTGGCCCTTGTAGCTGTGGCAGCTGCCTCAGCCCCCGCAGCCCCAGCTTCATCCGAAAGGTTGTCCAGAAGGATGTCTGGTCTAATTAGCATATTATGCTTTTATTATTATAGATTATTGTGTTGTCTCACCCTACTCTTCAGCTTCCCATTGAGGAACTGAATGAAAAAGTGGCACTTGTGCCCAGCTGGTGTGCCTCATTGGTTGAGCATTGACCCATGAACCAGGAAGTCACAGGTTCAATTCCAGTCAGGGTACATGCTGGGGTTGCAGGCTTGATTGATTCCCCCGTAGGGGGCATGCAAGAGGCAGCTGATTGATGATTCTCTCTCATCGTTGATGTTTCTATCTCTCCCTCCCTCTACCTCTTTCTGAAATGAATTAAAAAATATTTTTTAAAAGTAGCACTTGTTTGATTGTTGTGGCAGAGTAACTTGAAAATATACATTACTAGTCTTTTTATCAGTCTTTTGTTAGAATAAAACAGTGCTATAGGCAAGAACATTCTCTTTTAAGAATTAAAAGAAGAAAATAGGACCTTTGAAAAAGTGTGCCTTAAGAGAATTAAGTCATCATGTGGAATTTGTAGTACGTATATACTTACTACAGTAGCATAATGTGGACAGTTTTCAAAATGGAGTTTTAACACCTTATAAAAATTTGTCTTAGATACCTAGCTTTTGAAGTATTGGGCACATTCCTCATTTCTATTTTGTTCTTGCCCTTCTGCACCATTACTTAGAAGAAAGAAGGAAAATACTAGAATATCCCCTAGCTCTTTCTAGTGCTTTTGGCCTTCCAGTGTCTCTTATTTCTGTTGGGCATAAAATAGATAGCTCTGAATGAATGGACAAAGTTTTAGTCATAAAGTTGGTCATTTGAAGCCTCTTTTGAGTTTCTTATTGAATTTATCTTATAGGAGTTTGTTTGTAAATGACTTGATTATAATTTAATTAAGATAAAATAGCCACAAACTCATGTGATGATATTAATAAAACAAGTTGCTAACAATTTTATCTTTAAGTTTTCCAGATGTATGTTGTTAAATTTATGAGAGGTGAAATGTTACAGTAGAAGGAGCATTATAATTTGGAGTCTTTGTGGTCTTCTATCAGATAACCTAACTTCTCTAGAGCATGAAAGGCTGCTTATTTTGTGATAATTTACAAGTATGTTGTTTGTGAGTGAAGTTAACCTAATGTACTGTTTGGTGCTTAAGTAACATTTTAATTTTTCCTTCTGCTTGCTTGCAATATAATTTTTAGTTAAAATGATGTCTTAAATTGTTTCCACCTCCATTCTCACACACATTTAAAAATATATATTTTTATCCCTAACTGGTTTGGCTCAGTGGATAGAGCATCGGCCTGAGGACTGAAGAGTCCCAGGTTCGATTCCAGTCAAGGGCATGTACCTTGGTTGCTGGCACATCCCCAGTAGGGGGTGTGCAGGAGGCAGCTGATCAATGTTTCTCTCTCATCGATGTTTCTAACTCTATCCCTCGCCCTTCCTCTCTGTAAAAAATCAATTAAATATATTAAGAAAAAAATATATACACACACACACACACACACACACACACACACACACATACCTACATATATATTTAGAGAGAGGAAAGGAGAGGAACATTGACCGGCTGCCTCCTGCATGCCTCTTACCGGGGATAGAGCCTACAACCAGTCATGTGCTTTGATGGGGACTCAGCTGGCAATCTTTTGGTGCAATGGATAACATCCAACCAACTGAGCCACGCTGGTCTAGGCTCACACACATGTTAAGCCAGAGATCAGCTTGATAGCAAACCTTGTGCATAGTTTTCCTGTATTGATAGGAGGGAATATTTCAGAAAATTTCAAAATCTAAATCATATCTTTTAAATTACATATGTTATGACACCCATATTTGCATTTAAAATTTGAACCAATTCCAAATTACTGTCTTTGTTTCTAGATTCAGGAATGTTTTCCAATTTTCCTATATGTTTAAATAAATATAATGTCAGAAAGGATTATACGGGAAGTTTTATTTTGTCCTAGACAACTCAGACATTAACAATTATGGTAGTTTTTGGTGTGTTACTAGTTGTAGTTGTTGAATAATTCCTGTTGTAACATTGGTAAGGATTACTACACAAAAATGCTAATTTTTCTTCTTTTTTCCTTCCCCCTCCCCCCCTTAGCCATCTGTTGAGTCTTCAAGTCCAGGTAAGTATTTTCTATACTTTTTATAATCTCTATTTGACTAATATTTATCCTATTCGTTGCATAAAGGCTAGAGGAGTTAGACTATCATCTGACTTGCTTTTCTTCTGAATGCTTCTTTTCTTTGGGGAAAAAGAAATGGATGAAATATTTGACTGCCCATGAAAGTACAGGTGAGGCTGCTGTGAGTTCAAACTCGTGACTGTTTATGGGTTCTCTCTCTCTCTCTCTCTCTCTCTCATGAATTTCCACATATATTTCTTAATAGTTTTTAATTGCTATTTGACTTGAAGTATAAATATATATTATGTGTACTTTTAAAAAAGGAATATGTGTACTTTTAAAAAAGGAATTACTAACAACTTAGAAATATTAGCTTATATAGGAAATTAAAAGTATTTTGAGAGAAAAATTGTTAAAACATTTAGTGAAGGAAGGAGAAATAAAATAAGAAAACAGTCAACAAATGAATATTTAATGTAAATTAAGGAAGTTTTTTTTATATTTGAATAGGATCAGTTTTTATCTTGTGAACACATATCTTTGGGTTTTTGTATTCTTTAAATACAATACAGATTCATTTTTTTCCTAACTTAGATGTTATGATCTTTGGACTAAATCTGGCCACAAATAAATGTGTTTTTATTTGGCCAGTGTAGTGATCTTTAAAAATTTGAATATTTTATATAAAAATCTGTATTTAGGCTTCTCTTAATCAGTTAGAGGTTCCAGCTCCATTGGGTACAGCATTTCTGTGTGGCAACAATTGGTTGGAACTGAATAGCAGTCAGCAAAGAGTTTGGTACCAACCAGTTTTTCTGACTAGTGTCCAGGGACTTTACCAAGAGTACTGCCTTCTGCAGTGAAGTACTTGGATTAAGGGACAGCGTAATGTAGCTAAAGAAGAGAGAGAAAGGGAGCACTCTAAGGCATTGTAATACTTCATTTGAAAACATCTCATGTTGAATATTTAGTTATGATGTATTACTAAAATTTTCAGATTATTGAAGCAATCACTACTCTGTGTGTTAAATTTTAGAAAGTAAATTTGTAAAAATGCTTAACATCATAATAGGCTTCTTTTTTTTTTAAATGGATCAAGGTTCTTTTCATGAACACATATCATTGTACTCCATGTAGTATAAGGCATCAAGTAGGGTGGTTGGACGAGAATACCTCCAGATTCCTTCTAAAAGACAAGTGTGTGTTAAATTGACAGTTGATTTTATCATATTTATTTCAACTTCATGGTTTATAAATATGTTCTGGATAGTTAAGGTTGGAAGTAGTCTGACCTCAGATAAATACTAGATTATCATATCCTTTATAGGACATAGAATTTTTCCTAATTTCTTTTTCTTGCAAACAGAATCATTTTCATTGAAAAAAAAAAAGGTTCTAGTTGGTTTTTGTTAATGTTGTGATATTGCAAATAAACTGAGTTTTATATATTTTTCCATGAAATTTTGAGACATTCATCAGGTAATACATAGGTATAAAAATAATTTCTCCAAAAATGATACTAATGAATGACTTGAGTTTCCATTGCATTTGAATCAGTCTAGGCTGCATTGGAAGAATAGTAGAGCTTGGAAAATATAAATGTCTTTGATGCCCCTTACTGCCTGCTGAATGCTTATACAAACAGATTGAATCTTTAGTGTTTTTTGTTTTTAAATTGGTTTTAGACTAAGAAGATCTTTTAAGATAGATAGTGTTTCTGATATCAGGCTTCTGCCCAAGAGAATATTTATTGTTTTTGTAAGTAATACTAATTATGTAAGTTGGAAGAAATTAGAAATAGAGGCTTCATGTAAAAAAATATTTGGTCCACTGGTGAAAGGCTGTGTCCTTTGTAACATCTGCACTTCGGAATTCATTATAGTAATAATGGTCACATGGCCCAGGTTAGGTGGTTTGTCTATAGACGCTACCAGTATAAACCAATGTGGAGGTATAAGACAAGGTTTTACCTATAAGACTAGTAGCCATTAGAGGTAGGGATTTAGGGAGGGGAGGAAATAAAATAATGTAATGAGTGCACATCCTATATAATAAAAGAGTAATAGGCAAATCGACCGAAAGACGGAATGACCAGTTGGCAGGGGGTGGGACCGGCGAGCAGATGGCGCCAGGCCAGCCAAGGCTCATGCCAGCGGCAGAGGGAGGGGACAGCGATTGGGGGGGCGGGGATGGTGGCGACCAGCCTCAGCAGAGGGGCAATGGCGGGGGGGGGAAATGCCTCCCGCAGAAGCCACTGGCAGGGCCACTCGCTGCCTGTGCCATCCCCTGATTGGCCTTGCCAGTCGCCTCCTGCAGAGGGAGGCCAGACTGCGGCTCAGTCGGACATTCCTGAGGGCTCCCGGACTATTAGAGGGCACAGGCTAGGTTGAGGGACTGCCCCCCGCCCCACCACCACTGAGTGCACGAATATTTGTGCACTGGCCTCTAGTGATATAGTATAAGCAGAATTTATCTTTTGAATGGTTGAAATAATGTGGGATACCTTTTAGTAATTTTGCAATAGGATACAAAAAGTGCTGATATTGGCTTAATTCTAAAACATAATATTTATTTTCACAGTGCATCAGACTCCCTACCCATAATAATTTATTTTTAAGATCTTTTTTTCCCCCTAGGAGACAGCCTAACAATGGGCCTTAGTAATTAACAAAAAGGAATAGGGTGATTATTTGGTCCCAAAGAACAAGGTAAAAAGAAGTCATAAAATAAAGAAGTCATATGAAGGCAAGAAAAAATTGGAAGTTTATAAAAAACAGTTACAGTGTATATGTAGGGAAAAGAATTAGAGTGAGAAGAGAGAAAAGGTTCACCTAAGGTATTTCTTGTAGGGAGGGGGAAGTGACAAAACTTTAAATGTAATTGGCCTTGAATATAATGACAAAAAAGTGAGGGGCTTCAGGTAAATCATATGATACTCATGTGAGCTTGATTTTTTTCTGTTGTTGTTGGTAAAGGAAGGTAAGTAGTCAGGAATTAAACATAGTTATTTTGACAATATTTGCATCTAATAGGAATTATATTATGACTAGAGGCCCAGTGCACGAAATTCGTGCATTCAGGCGGGGCGGGGGGGAATCCTTCAACCCAGATTGCGAGAGGGCACAAGCCAGGCCGAGGGACCCCACCGGTGCACGATCGGGACCACGATCGGGACCGGGAAGGGACGCAGGAGGTTGGCCAGCTAGGGAGGGACTGTGGGAGGGCTCCAGGTCATGTCCGGCCCATCTCTCTTAGTCCGATTTGCTGGACCCGAGCAGCAAGCTAACCTATTAGTGGTAGCATCCGCCCCCTGGTGGTCAGTGCACGTCATAGCAAGTGGTTGAGTGGCCTTAGCATATCATTAGCATATTATGCTTTGATTGGTTGAATGGACAACCGGACACTTAGCATATTAGGCTTTTATTATATAGGATTAGTATAATAGTATACAAAAGGGTTGTATGAAGGTTTTTTAATTGTCTTTCTGCATATAAGAGAGAAGAAAAGTATAGTATCATTTGTAGGAATACATAATTGTTAACTAAGTCTCCTAGGAGATTGATTGCTAGGTGAACTGAAAAGTTTTGGGAGCATTTTCCATTAAAAATTCAGAAAGAAGAGATAATGATTGAAACAGCAAAAACTACAACTAAATTAGTGGTTCTTAAACTGTGCAAGTCCCTCAACCAGTACTAAAATGCCCTAATTATGCCATGTTTTTCTTAATTTTTCAAAAGAAGTTATGATAATATGCTTTTCTAAATGTTTTATTTTGTAAATCATTCTAAAACTTTGATAATTTATTAACTCTTCTGTGCTGTACTATAGGATGAGACCTGATTTAGCAATTACATATCTAGTTATTTTATGTTTAATATCAGTATTTTATTATGTTCCTCAGAGTGTACCATGACTTCTAAGTATTTTGCTTTCTAACCTGGCTTGCTGTTCACTCATTATAGTCAACAGAGGCTCTTTTCAAGTATTCTCTGAGGCAGGATACCTACTGTTTCTGAGGCTGTGCCTTACCGGAGGCTTGGAGTGCAGTAAAAGCACAGGCTTTGGAATTAGCAGGCCCAGGATTCAAATTCCATCCTTGCCACATACTGGTTCTAAGAGTTTAAACAAGCTACTTAACTCTGAACCTCAGGTTTTTCTTTTTGTTCTTCATAGGATTGTTTGCTTAAATGAAATGATGTATATGAAGTGCTTGAGCATAGTATTTGGTACATAGTAAGCACTCCAAAAATATTTCTTATTCTAAAAAGTGTGGGAGGTGACAAGAACCCGGAGCCTTCTGTATTTCCTTATCCCTAATAGCAGGGGTCCTCAAACTACGGCCCGCGGGCCACATGCAAATACAAATATTGTATTTGTTCCCATTTTGTTTTTTTTACTTCAAAATAAGATATGTGCAGTGTGCATAGGAATTTGTTCATAGTTTTTCTTTAAACTATAGTCCGGCCCTCCAACGGTCTGAGGGACAGTGAACTGGCCCCCTGTTTAAAAAGTTTGAGGACCCCTGCAATAGTCTGTATTTAAACAAATCAGCATCTGTATCACTTTGTTTTACTTATTGGTTCTTTTACTGGAGTAAAAAGGAGGAGTAGGTGCATCTGCTAATACAACTTTTAACAGTTTAAACTTAAATTGATTATTTTAATGTTAAATAACTCATTTGTTCATTAGTAAACAATGCTTTTGCAAACTTAAGTCCATGTTTAACAATAGCCAAATGGGATAGTTTACAGAATATGTATGCCCTAGCATTTGCAATTCAGTATTATAAGGCTTGACCTATTGAGTACAGCAGTGTTCTCCAACCACCAGGCTAAAAATAGATTAGCTTACACATCAGTTACCTACTAGCTAGGCTATTTTTAATGCCTTTCATAAGAGTTTTGTATGCAATTTTAGTACATTTTGCTTCTATAGTTTATCTTTGAGTTATTTCATATAAAAATCATCCAAGTAAGTTAAGGGCAATTATCTATATACTGGAATAAATTTTCATGAAAGTGCTAATAGAAGAGTAATATTTGAGTGCAGCTTTGTTTTCATTAGATTATATGTTAAGATGACTATATATTTCACATGAATATATACTCTCAGGGGCCATAAGGGTTCATACTCATCGAGTCTATTAAATATTGATCAAATGATTAAGAATTGTGATTCTTATTTTGTAGTTGTACCTGTGTATAGAGATGAGAAAGGCAAAAAATAATCCCTTAGAGGAGGTTTGCGGGGAGATATGAGTAATGGCAAGAATTTCAGAAAACAATAAATAATATTTTCTGTGCATAGCTTTTCTTTGGTACTGTTATTTGATTTATATCAGCTTCCGATGTCATATACATTATATTAATATTAATGAGGTACACTTAATTTGATTTACCAAACTTTTAAAAATATTCTTTACCAGGAGGTTCAGCAACATCAGATGACCATGAATTTGATCCATCAGCTGACATGCTGGTTCATGATTTTGATGATGAACGAACATTAGAAGAAGAAGAAATGATGGAAGGAGAAACAAACTTCAGTTCTGAAATAGAGGATCTTGCAAGGGTAAATAACAATAAGAATTAGAGGATGAAGTGTTTATAACTTTTTTTGTGGAGAGAGGAAACACTTGAAATTTTGGTTCTCTGCCTGTGTTTGGGGAGAAAAAGGATGTTGATAGAGTTGACTGAAAAATTCTATGTGATCATAGGTGGTATGTATAAAGTTTGAAATGAAAGGCCTTTTTTTAAAGAAGTAACTTCATTATGTAAAATAGAATTCAAGTAGTTAACTTTTATAAAACATCACAGGTATCGGGTCAAAAATGGACTATAAAAGGATCCTAAATATCTTCTTACACACCTTCTGTCCTCTCCCAATTACTGTACCTTTTATTTTTACCCACCTTCACAGCCAGAATTTAAGAGTGATTATCATCTTCCTTATTTCCCAGACAACAATAAATGATTCTTACATGATACTTGCTAAATCTTTAAGTACTTCAGTTAGCACATAGTAGGAACACTTATTTGAATTTAAAAGAGCTGCAGCAGAATTGATTTTGTTTTTTGTAGTTTTAGCCCAATGTTGGCTACAAGATTTTCACTTTATACCTTAGATCAGCGGTTCTCAACCTGTGGGTCACGACCCCTTTGGGGGTCGAACGACCCTTTCACAGGGGTCGGCTAAGACCATCGGAAAACATATATAATTACATATTGTTTTTGTGATTAATCACTATACTTTAATTATGTTCAATTTGTAACAATGAAATTGGGGGTCACCACAACATGAGGAACTGTATTAAAGGGTCGCGGCATTAGGAAGGTTGAGAACCACTGCCTTAGATCAAGTAAGTTAACTTTTCATACCACTGTCAAACTCTAAATGTTGTATTCCACAGTGGGTCATGACTATTGCTTACTAATTTATTGCTGCTGACTGTTGCTTACTAAATTGATATTGAGTGACAGAAGTTAAGATAAAAGTTAATATCTAAACAGAAGCATAATATCACTATATAGTTTGTTTTTAAATATATGTATTTTTAAATTGATTCAGAGAGAGGAAGAGAGAGGAAAAGAAGGATAAAAACATCAATGATGAGAGAGAATCGTTGATCGGCTGCCTCCTGCTGGGTATCGAAACAAGACATTGTGGTTCATGGGTGGATGCTCAACCACTGAGCCACACCAGCCGGACTATAGTTTGTTTTATATTAAGTAAGCATTTTCTTGATGGAATAAGCAAGGATTATTTTGTTTACACATGATAGAACCCACCTAAAACTAACTTTAAGAATACATTTTAGATGTATATTAGAACTTTTTTAGAACTTTATTTTTTTTATTTTTTAGAAGTCATATGAATGAGTATCTGAGTCCAAGGAATGTCTAGAACCAGAGATTCAGTGTCACTAGGACCCCTCAATCACTCTTAATCCATGGTTAAACCTGTTGGTTTCTTCTGCAAGATCTCTTGAGTTTTTTCTTTACCATAACCGTTCATTTAGTTTAGGTTCTAATTATACTACATGTGATTTACAGCAGTGAATTCCAACTTAGCTTAGTCTTCCTGGCAAACGAAATCTCTCCCTGCCTAAGTCCATCTTGAACATTTGGTTGTATTTTCCCTAAGCCCTAACATTGTGTCAGTCACTGTTCAACACCTACTTTCAAACCAAGTCAAAAGTAGAATATGACAGATTTTTTTAGAAACAAAGTAAGACTAGAGAAAATAGTTTAAAATACCAGCCCTAACTTTCTTTTTGTTATTATAGATACCCTCTGCTCTTATACAGTAACCTACTTACCATTTTTTTTCTATACTTGTGTAGTTTTTTCTGAATTGATTGACTTTCTCTCCATTTCTATTACTGTTTTTTTCAAATTAAAGTGGTTCTCCAAATGCACTGTGATGAGCTACTTTTGACTCTCCTCAGTTCTCTGCCTAGTCAATATTGGAGGTGTTGGTAAATTTTTCTTTGAGAAAGAAATTTTTATAAAGTAAGTCATACTTCTCAAATATGTATCCAAGAAGGAAAAATCTAACCTAACGATGGATGTCAGACATAAAGATTTCTTTCCATGAAGTTAGTATGACACCTGTTTTTTTGACACATAACTGAGCTAGATGACAGATATCAGTGATAAGCCTTATTAAAGATAATGATCAATCTTTATTACCTTCCACTGGAAAGGCTGATGTGCAGGTAATTTTATCTTAGAACTAGGAGCTAATTGGTTCTTAAGCTGATCTCATACCAGCAGCATCAGTATCACCTGGAACTTATTTTAAAAAATGCAGATACTCACACCCTACCTCAACTTAACTAGATCAGAAACTATAGGGTGGGACTCAATAGTCTGTTTTAATAAGCTCTCAAGGTGATTCTGTTGTCCTTGAATAAGACAGAACAAATGGTCGAGAGCCCTAGGACATTTATTTAGTAATCTGCCTGTTTTGTGTTATTTCTCAAGGTATCAGTTAACTCAGTTGTAAAAAAGTAGAGGTAATACTAACATATATTAGGATAATTTTAAAGATGAAATGAACATGAAACTTAAAGTGTTTCTCCTGGTTTGGCCCTTACTCTTACTAGTGACTTCAGGGCCTCTTGTTCATAATAGTGACGTCAGTTGTTAAACCTGCTTCTAATTTGTGGTGCAGAATGAGTTTATGCAAAGTATGAGCTGGGATTAGGATGTGTAGTTATTGTAGTAAAGTCTCTTGTCAGTGCATGATGTTTCCTTCTATTTGGTTTTCTGAATATTTATAAATAAGAGTAACAAACATTCCCATCTGGTACTTTTAAAGATCTAATAAGATTGTAATATTCTCACTGTGCTTTTATTTCTCTCTCTGAAATGCCTGGCATATAGAAGATACTTTATGGCAGCTATTTGTTATTATCCTATCTAATAAAGAGGGAATATGCAAATTGACCGCCACATCACCACGAAGACAGCGGCCCCCATAGCCACAAGTTGGGGGTGCTCAGCCCTGCCGGGAGGATGGCAGGCACAGGTCCGGCCACTCCTTGTGCCTGCTGCTGGCGTCCCACAGATCTTTTAGCCCACCCAGGGGGGCGGAAGGCGCATGATGTGGCCAGACCTGCCCTCTGCCCCCCAGTCGCCCAGGGCCAGCCCAAGGTGCAGGCAAGCCTCAGATGGCGGCTGCCCAGCTGACGCCCGACGTACAGGCAAGCCTCGGATGGCAGCTGCCTAGCCAGTGTCTGAGGTGCAGGCATGCCTTGAATATTGGCTGCCCAGCCACCTAGGGCTGGCCTGAGGCGCAGGCAAGCCTTGGATGTTGGCTGCCCAGCTGTCCAGGGTGGGCCCAAGGCACAAGCAAGCCTTGGATGTCAGCCGCCCAGGGCCGCCCAAGGCTCAGGTAACCAGGGCTGACCAAGGCTTGCACTGCCGGCAGTGGCAGCAGCAGAGGTGTGATGGGGGTGTCGCCTTGCCCTGATTACCGGCTCGCCTCCTGCCCCTGAGGGCTCCCGAACTGTGAGAGGGGGCAGGCCGGGCTGAGGGACACCCCCCTCCAGTGCATGAATTTTCATGCACCAGGCCTCTAGTCCTATATAATGAAAGGCTAATATGCAAATAGACTGAACGGCAGAACAACCAGTCTCTGACGCGCACTGACCACCTGAGGGCAGACGCTCAATGCAGGAGCTGCCCTCTGGTGGTCAGTGCGCTCCCACAGGGGGAGCGCCACTCAGCCAGAAGCCACTCTCACAGCTGGCGAGTGCAGCAGCGGTGGTGGGAGCCTCCCCTGCCTCCGTGGCAGTCAGACATCCCCCAAGGGCTCCCGTACTGTGAGAGGGCGCAGGCTGGGCTGAGGGACCCTCCCACCCCCTGAGTGCACGAATTTTGTGCACCAGGCCTCTAGTTGTGTAAAAAAACAGTATTTTCTTTCTCTTTCTCTTACTCTAGTTTTTTCTTGATTTTGAAGTTCTGTTTTACTTCTCAAATCCTGACTAATTCCCAAATTTCTGTCTCGTACATGGACCAGATATCGGCATGGACTAGATCCTTGAACAACTTAAACACTGTGCTACTGCACTTTGAGAATCACAATACGAGATGTCAGTTAACTATGCCACCTGGTCTATCAGCTAGGGTGGTAATACCTTGCCTGACATAGTTAACATTTTTCAAGCTGTGGCTACAGCAGGCCATTAGGGATTTCACTTTCAGAAACAGATTCACAAACTGACTTATAATTAGAACATCCATTTATGATATGAAGTAGAAGTTAACATTTTCTTCTTATTTCTGTAAGAAAACTTTTAAAAATTATAATCATTAGTCGTTTCTTTTTTTTTTTTCTTTTTTCTTTTTTTTTTAAAGCCTACAGCACCCGGTATTCCCAGGCGGTCTCCCATCCAAGTACTAACCAGGCCCGACCCTGCTTAGCTTCCGAGATCAGACAAGATCGGGCACGTTCAGGGTGGTATGGCCATAGACTCATTAGTCATTTCTTGCACACGAATTCTGGGTGTGATGGGAGTTAATTGTATGATATAAGTGATTTGCGTCATTGGATTTATATCATCCAGTTCAATGTACCCTTCTCTACCACAACAATGTATTTAACATATAGGCTAGACTTATTTCTGCCTATGAATAAGACTACAAGACTGCTGGAGAAATATAGAACACTAGAGGCCCATCAGCCTGGCCTTCAGGGATCAGGCCAAAACCAGCCCGGTGCATGGATTAGTCCAGGTTGTGTCCGGCCTGTCTGGCCCAGTCCTGATCGGGGCCAGGAAGGGACCGTGGGAGAACTCCAGGATTTTTCCAGCCCATCTTGCCCAGTCCCCATCGGCCAGACCCTAGCAGCAAGCTAACCTACCAGTTGGAGCATCTGCCCCCTGGTGGTCAGTGTGCATCATAGTGACTGGTCGAATAGTCGGACACTGCATATTAGGCTTTTATTATATAGGATGTCTTATTTCATGATACTCTTTTTAAACTGACTCTTTCTATTAAGGGGTGTGTGTGTGTGTGTAATATGTTCACATGAATGGGTTAAATTTTCCTTTTTTAATCAGAATTCTGTCATGTTTCCCTGATACTTGATTTTGTAGTCATATTGATTACTGATAAGAGTACCTTCTGCAGGAAGCTAATTTCATTTCACTAACATGGATATTTTTTTATTTCACCCTCAGGATATGTTTTTGTGGGGTTTGGGGGAAGTCCCTGGCTGAGAGTATGGACTTTTGGAATTAGACTTGAGATCTGGCCACATAAGTTATTATTTACTAGAAGCCCAGAGCACAAAAATTGGTGCACTCGGGGGGCGGTGGGGAGAGGGGGCCCCTCAGCCCATCCTGTGCCCTCTCGCAGTCTGGGACCCCTCAGGAGATAATGACCTGCTGGCTTAGGCCTGCTCCCGGGTGGC
>NW_005359880.1:2264097-2296616 GCF_000412655.1 Myotis brandtii
CCTCCCTGTTCGCTTCAGTGCATGGCTGCCGGCCGCCATCTTGGCTGGCAGTTAATTTTCATATCGCCCTGATTAGCCAATGGGAAGGGTAGCGGCCGTACAGCTAATTACCATGTTTCTCTTTTATTAGATTAGATGTGGGGGTTTTTTCTTTTTTGGTTGTTTGGGTTGTTTTTTTTTTGTGAAATGGCTTAATCTGTCAGCCTATCTCATCTATAAACTGGAAATTGCATAAGATAGTTTTATATGTAATTATAGATTACCCTAAGAGAGAATAAATGGCTAATGCAATTCAGTATTATTCCTGTACTATATCATTGCTATTTTCTTTTCATGTATTTGGGCTGAGTAGGCTTAGTTTACAGTCTCTTTATTTTCTAATTATTCAATTCCGCCACTCCCACATTATATATGATACTCTTAAGTGTGAGCATCTATACATACTATTAACTGATGGTTTACATTATCTAAATGATTGCACAAAAGAATAGTTCTAAACCAATGTCCCTTTTTATTATACTTAAAAGATTTTGTTGTTAACAGTTCTCATTGGTCAATGTCTTAAGAAATTCATAAAAGACTAGAATTTTCTTAGCTTTCAGAACTATTTTCAGTTTCACTTTTTATGAATTTAAAATTCTTGATACAGGTCTAAGAGCATTCTTCAGTATGGAATGAATACAGATTTGTGAAGTATAGGAATATGAAATATTACTCAGAAAATAACTTTTTATTTTGGTCTATTTAGGAAAGCGACATGCCAATTCATGAACTTCTCAGCCTTTATGGGTATGATGGTACTAGTCGACTACCTGAAGAAGATGAGGAGGAGGAAGAAGAGGAAGAAGAAGGTGAAGATGATGAAGATGCTGATAATGATGATAACAGTGGCTGTAGTGGAGAAAATAAAGTAAGCTTATACCGAAATTTTTAAGATTATAGTCTTTATTGTTGGAGTTATAATTTTTAAATACGTTCATTTTGACTGCTTATTTTTACCTGTATTCTTTCTGATTTTAAAAGTAATACATTTAGATATTGAAAATTAAGATACAGAAATATGTAATAAAAATTGCAAGTTCTCTGTAATCCACTCCTGAGGGGTAAGTTTCATCTTTGTTATTCAGATTTCTTTTCAGTGCCTATTCTAAATAAATTTGTACCAACTTTTAAAAAGCACTATGTTTTTAAGTAATAAAGGCTAGTTGGCAGTTCTGTATTCATTTTTCTTAATTTGTTTTGAAATAATTTTAGATTTACAGAAGAGGTTCTAATGTACAGAGACTTCCTACTCTTCACCCAGAAATTTCCCCTATGTTAATATCTTACATAACCATGGAAGATTTATCAAAAATAAGAAGTCAATACTGGTACCACACTATTTAATTAAATTACAGGCAATTCAGATTTCATCAGTTTTTCCATTAATGTCCTTTTCCCTGGTCCAGGATTTGACCCAGCACACCATGATACAGTTAGTGTATTTATGTACTCTTCACCCAGAAATTTCCCTTATGTTAATATCTTACATAACCATGGAAGATTTATCAAAAATAAGAAGTCAATACTGGTACCACACTATTTAATTAAATTACAGGCAATTCAGATTTCATCAGTTTTTCCATTAATGTCCTTTTCCCTGGTCCAGGATTTGACCCAGCACACCATGATACAGTTAGTGTATTTATTTTAATCTGCTAGTTGTATTTGAAATACTATGACCTTTTATCTCCAAAAGGTTTTTTGTTGTTGTTATTGTTTTACATCTTAAAACAATTTAATTTATGATTCCACAGGAAGAGAATATAAAGGATTCATCAGGTCAAGAGGATGAAACTCAGTCTTCCAATGATGATCCATCACAATCTGTTGCTTCTCAAGATGCACAGGAAATAATCCGCCCACGTCGATGTAAATATTTTGATACAAGTAAGTGTTACTGGTTGCTATAGTTGAGGTGTAATTTTTACTCTCTAATATATGGCCTAAAATTCTAGTGTGTGTTTTTTTCACTGCTCTGAATTTATTTACTCTTAAATATCACTTAACAGTAATGGAGTTTTGTTCTAGGTTATTAGTTTTGCAATGCTGGGCCCTGTTCATGAATATACTACAGTAATTGTTGTGTCACTTACTACTTGGTTTTAAGTGTGTTCCTTTTTTTCCCTTCCTGACCCTTTCTTAAATTTAGTTTGTTTCATGGTCATCTTTTAATTTCTCCTAGTCTTTTTCTCAGTTTTCATTTTCTACTTTCGTTGCCTATTAGCTTTTTAAAAATAGATTCCTAAGCATTGCTTTCCTTAATCAATGCCTCCTAGTTTTGAAGAAGTGGTTGACATTTGAGATAGGAATATGTTATACTTAGAAAGAAGTCTCCTAATTTTCCTACAATTATGATCTAGTCAGAGATGACCAGTAATATCTATCTTGAATATTTGCATACTTCATCCCCTACTGCACAGTGTTTCATTCTAAACAGTAATCTTTACTCTAGAGGTCAGCTCTCTGATAAAAAGTCAACTATTAGTGTTATTAGTTTAAATTTTTTATCTAAATTTCTATACTTTAAAAAGAAGAAAAACACTTGAACAATCCCTCATGAAATTTAGTAATGTAATAACTGATTAAACATGGCAACTGCTTTGTATGAATGATTTCTGTTACACATTTAGTTTAGAAGTGAATGTAGTACTGCTGATAATAATTTTATTGAGTTTTGATCTAAGATATGGTCCAATTGAAAAGTGTACCAATGCAAGAAGATATTAGTTACTGAAATAATTGTGTTAATTGTTTTGTTGTTAATCCTCAACTGAGGATATTTTTTTACATTGATTTTAGAAAGAGTGGAAGGGAGGGAGAGAGAAAAGAGAGAAACATCTATGTGAGAGAGACACACATTGATCAGTTGCCTCCCACATGTGCCCTGACTGGGGTCCAAGGATCGAACTTGCAACCCAGGTACGTGCCCTTGACCAGGAATCGGACCTGAGACCCTTTTCAGTGCCAGGGACCAAAGCTCTAACCACTGAGAACACCAGCCAGGGCAATAATTATGTTAATTTTAAGTTTGGGGAAATGTAGTATTAACCTCTTAGTAATCAGTGGTTCTCAACCTTCTGGCCCTTTAAATACAATTCCTCATGTTGTGACCCAACCATAAAATTATTTTCGTTGCTACTTCATAACTGTAATGCTGCTACTGTTATGAATCGTAATGTAAATATCTGATATGCAGGATGGTCTTAGGCGACCCCTGTGAAAGGGTCGTTCGACCGACAGAGGGGTCGCGACCCACAGGTTGAGAACCACTGTCTTAGTTAAACAGAGAGCAGATCTACTGACAGTGGGGTGCTAAGTGACTGCCTAAACTGTTTAATCTGGTATTTCAGTTGTGATGTTTGCATGGAAACTATATATATATTGCCTGTCTTCATAGGAAGAATTAATTTTTATATGCAATGTTATCCTATTGAACTTTGTGTGCCATTTTAGAGTTAAGAAGATGCTGAGAATCTGTTTTCAGATTTCCCACCCCTTTTTATAAATACATTCTTATTCCAAAATGTAAATACACAGCAGCTTGCCTGCTCTGAATAAAACAGTTGGGTAGAATGGAGGACATCATACATACTCCCTTTATGTGCTTCCACCCAAAGTGATGCCATAAAGTTCTCAGTGTTTCAGGGAGCACTGTTTGGAAATCACTATTCTGTCCAATTCTCATTTTGTAAGGAAGAGCTTGAGATCATATAATTTACTCTGTCACCAGGCTGTTGATAGAATTAAGTTTAGAAATAGGTTATTTTGATTCTAAATTTTGTTTCTGAAGTTTCTGTAGAAAATCATTTCATGAGAATACAGTTGTCTAATTTAGGATTGACCTGAAAGGTGTATGGACTTTTTTTGTTTTGTTTTGTTTTGTTTTGTTTTGTTTTGTTTTTTTTAACTGATGGGGTATTATTTGATTTGAAATATCTTGGTCTAACTCTGGAAATAACTTTGGGCATATTTAAATATTTTGATGGTAGATGTAAGAATAAAATACAAATATACTCTGTGGACAGGATAAGCAATCATTTTATAGTAGTATTGTCTTACTTATTCTAGACAGCGAAATAGAAGAAGAATCTGAAGAAGATGAAGATTATATTCCATCAGAAGACTGGAAAAAGGTAGTTAGAGCCATATTTTCCAAAAACTTAGATAAATTAATATTTAAAAAGCCCAATGTAATTACTTTTTTATTAAGTAAATATATGTTGATAAAGTTGAGGTAAGCCCTATTCTGACATTTAAATATTGGGTAGATGTTCAGATTTCCCCTAATATATTCAGATGTTTATCTTATTATAAAATAAAATAATGATATAGAAAGAATTGGCCTTTGAACTGGCACTCAAACCATGATTAGAAATCCAAACTTCTGAACTAGTGCTGAATTAGACTTTTGTTGCACTATAGAAAGTATCACATTTATAAATATATATAAATCATGAGGCTTTTTAGTATTCAGTAAATTCTGTTTAAAAATTTGATTATAAATTTCTCTATCCTATATTAATGTTGATATTTACAACTCCAAATATAATGTGTAAAAAGATGGATTTGGGCTTCTCTAAAACTGCATAATTAAGTAAGTTGATTTCTAAATGAGTCTAAAGAGAATATATTGACATAGTTTTAAATTATAGAATTGTATAACATTGTTTAATCATACAATTAAATTGAATTAATTTTAAACTATTGCAAAGCTGTTGACTTATGAAAGTATCAAAATGTCATGTGAAATTGTTTAGAGCAAATCATCATTTATATATAAAAAAATGATCACCTGATCTTTCTCTTAAAACTCCATTGAGGTTTTTTTGTTGTTTTTTTTCCTACATTTGATTTTAAATTTAGTGCGTAAATTTCTTTGAATGCACAATAGACCAGAACATCAAATTGATTGGGATTTCTGCACTTGAGTCATGATTGATTATTTAGTTAATACTTTTGAGCTTTCCCTATGTTTTTGTGGGTTTTTGTTTTTGTTTTGTTTGTTTGTTTTTTAGTTTAAAGTTGTCTGGTCTGGGATGCCTGGGGAAATTTAAAAATGAGCTGACCCCCTTGCTGATTAAAAATAAGGAAACATATTTAGAGTTTCTCTTAGGAAGAATTAAGTATTCAAATGAACTTGAACTGGGCTACGCAGGATTTGGGGCTTCAGCCAAAATTGATCTGTTACTGGTTTCCAAAAAGATGTTTAGAAGGGAGAGACATCTGTTTGGGTTAGTGTTAAGAGAAGGTTAGCCCAGTACAGTATGTGTTAATTAATTTGAGTGAATGATGAATGACTGATGGGTCTGAAGACTTAACAAGGTTCACAGAAGTTACTATTTGTGTGTCCTATTTGGGGAAATGGTTTTTAATCCAGTTTTTTTCTGATTTTTAATACCATGTAGAAATTAAAATGATAAACTGTAGAAATCTTGAGTCATCTTAAACTATCGTTTTTCACCACACATTCAAGTTTATATAAGTTTTCTCCAAAATAAATTAACTGTTTTTGTATCTGTGTTCAATATAGTATTTAATTGGATGTTATTATTTTTAATGAAGGGACAAAAAGCTCAGAGGAGCAAGAATGGGGGAAAGTGAACTCTTCTTTGCTGGAGGGTATTAGTCACTTACTCAGGAATAGTGTGTAATAATCAGACTATGGTAGATCCAGACTGTTTTTAGTATGATTTTGTTGGAATAAAAAATGTCTAGATTCAGGATCTTCTCAGGTTTGTAAGATAAAAGGGAGTTTTTATAGAAATGGGTAGAGGAAACAGCTTTGAAATCAAATCTCTTCAAGTTATAGCCCCAGAACTTAATACTAGTGTGTACTTGAGGAAATAAAATTTTTTGAGTTTCATCTCTTCCCATAAAATATGGAAATAACAATTTCTAACATCAGTGAGGTGACAGTAACTGGAGAGCAGAAGTTTTCAAATCCTAGAAGTTCTTTAAACTTGCTAGGCCAAGATTTTGTCCTTTTCCTCCCTAAGTCTTCATTTTAAAAATGCAGTAAATTTATTCTTAACATTTAGCCACCAGACAAAAGAGTGTGTAATTTTGGACCCTGTGTGTAGTAAAATCTTGTCTGTGATGACCTCCAATGTCTTTCTGAACAGTTTCCCCTAATTTGTGATTTGATGCTATAAAGTCGATTACCAGATTTCCTAAAATAAGTTTTAATTGTGTTTTGGGAGGTTACTTTTTCATTTTGTATTGTTTTAATGAAAGTCAGGCACTTTCATTATCCATTTGGTTTGGAGTTTCATCCGTTTGGCCTCTACTGAGCTTTATACAAACCCTTTTTGTTACTTTCTTTATCTTAAAGCTCTGATTCTCAGACTTAAGGTGTGTCAGAATCACCTGGATACCTTGTTAAAACACTAATTGCTGAGTCTCATTTTCAGAGTTTCTGGTTCAGTAAGTAGGTCTGGAATAGGACCTGAGCATTTGTATATCAGTTTCCCAGGGACCATAGTTTACAGTGTAGATATTCTGAAAATATCTGAATTTGACTTCCAGTTTTTTAGTGTTTGCAATTATCTTACTAATTGAATAGTAAGAATTTTTTTCTCCATATTTTGAAGTAGTTTGTATACATTGTCTGTATTGCATTTCACCCCATTATTATTACTAATATTTTCATCCAATCATATCCAAGCTCCTATCTATTATTAACTCATTCATCCTCACAATACTTCTCTGAGGTAGTTAATTGTTGCATCTGTATTATATGACACAGAAACCAGGAACAGTTTGCCCAAGAAGATGGTAATGCTAGAAAATGGATATAAAGTCTGTTACTAAGATCTTATTAATGTACTTTTTAAAAACTTTTTATTGATTGATTTGAGAGAGATCGATTTGTTATTCCACTTATTGGTGCATTCATTGGTTGATTCCTGTTTGCGCCCTGACCAGGATCGAACCCGCAACCCTGGCGCATTGGGATGATGCTCCAACCAACTGACGTACCCAGCCAGGGCCCTTACTAATATTTTATGTTATTTTTAAAATAGGAGATTATGGTGGGCTCCATGTTTCAAGCAGAGATTCCAGTTGGCGTTTGTAGATACAAAGAAAATGAAAAAGGTGGGTTATTAGTAAAGTTAATAGCTGGATTCATGCTTTTGAAGTTGATGAACTGTTGTTTTATAATGGGATAAGAACATGACAGTTTATGTTACCCCATTTAAATATGAAAGAGGTCCTGCATTATTTCTATAAGAAGAAATACATTTTTTGTTTTTCTAGTTTTGTTCACACACATCTAGTGGAAAAGGTGAATTCTTATTTTGTTGTTAAGTGACTTAAAACATCCCAACTTTTATTTCTTTTTTTCTTGTTCTTATATTAAATACTCTGAATATACCCTTTCATAGCCTTTATAATTTAGATTTTAAAAGTTATGTCAGTGGAAGCTGTTGGACAGGTCTAAATAAAACTTTGAATAAATAACTATAAAAAGTTTACTTGCTTCTGAAACTTTAAATGATTACTTATTAAAATTTATTACTTTGATATTTGTGTACTTAAAATAATTTGGGAAAACAACTTGTACATTTAAATTTTACATGATTTTTTTCATCATTTTATCTTAAAGTCCTAAGGTAAGTCATAAATACTTAAGTTTCTAATAACATAAAATACTTGAGGTTTTTTTTTTAAAGTCTGCTTTAGATTACTCACTTTAGGTGAGTTCTATTAAGAATGTTGTGGGTGTATGTGTGTTTTCAATGAGTTCATGTGCAGTGTGACATCACTTGATGCTAGAAATCTTTCTTCATTTCTTTTATTTCAGTTTTCTCCACATTTCAGCTTACATATGCAGATCATTTTGGAGTTGTAGAAGTCTTTTGTTGTTTATTTTCTTTTTAGCATCCCCTCCAGAAATGTACTTTATATTCTGAGGGTGCGCGGGCTTTCAGGACAAACAGCAGATCAGAGGTAATTAAGGGGACGCCACAGGCTGGTAAATTCTAGGGACCGTAAAAATGTTTTAGCACACCAGTAACTGCTTTCACTCACTTTCAAGTTAATTCCTGTATCATAAAGGAACTTTAGAAATTTCAGTATGGAGTGACCTAGTTATATGTTGAAGTTCTGTGCATATGTTTTGTGAATACCTTGTAATTGTATGCAAAAATAAATGATCCATTAGCTTTTGTATTGAACTTTTCTAATTGAATTTGCAGTGCTATGCTTTACCTATCCTATCCTATCCTGTCCTATCCTATCCTATATAATAAAAGGCTAATATGCTAAGCGTCCAACCCTTCGTTCAACTGTTCGACCGGTTACTATGACGCACACTGACCACCAGAGGGCAGACGCTCTGACTGGTAGTTTAGCTTGCTGCTGGGGTCTGGCTGATGAGGACTGGACTAGATGGGCCGGACATGCCCTGGAGCCCTCCCATGGTTTCTCCCCACCCCCAGTCGTGCACTGGTGGGGTCCCTCGGCCTGGTCTGCGCCCTCTCACAAGCCAGGACCCTTGGGGGATGTCAGAGAGCCGGTTTCAGCCCAGTCTCCGCAGACCAGGTCGAGGGACCCCACCAGTGCACAAATCCGTGCACCGGGCCTCTAGTGTTATATAATGTTTAGTATGTGTTCACCATTGAGTTCTTTCTCTCCAAATAAAGAATTGAAAGTTAGACATTTGTTCCATTTTATTAAATTTCTTTATTAAAGAAACTCTATTACAAATTAATTTAAATTTGACTATGAAAGATAGCAGTGCTTATCTTGGAAAATTTTGTATTTTGTCGGTGGGAAGGAAAACCATCTCAGTTTTATATCTGGCAAGTTAATATTATGGCTAAAGGTAGTTTAATTATCTTTCAATGTGTTCTTTTTAATTATAACATGCTTTATTGTCATAGATCATAGTGAATAAATGATCATAATCTCTAATTTTCAGTCTTTAAATTTTGGTTTAATAATTTTAGAAAGCAATTAGGCTTTTTTTCCCCAGACAAAGCAATGATTTCTGAAGCTTTCTGTTTTTGAGAAAGCCTATTACATTGTGTAAGGATCAGACTAGATTTAGCAAGGTAATACTGCCTTGGAGAGGGTCACTGTGGTACAAGGCCTGTCCTCAAATTTGTCATTACAAGAATTCAAACTTTTGTTGTGATATCCAGAATTTGTTTCCATTTACACGGTACCTTATGCATACAAACGAAACAGATGCGAAACTTATGAAAAACACAAATAAAGCTGTCAAGGGGATTGTGCTGGTTAATGCAGTCTTTTCTTACAGATAAAAAAAGTATAAGATATATTTAATGGTTTGGTGAGCACATTCAAAAGGGAAATCATTTGGTTTGAGTGATTTTGATAAAAATTCCATAAAACTAAGATAACCTGATCTCTTTACTATGGGAATAATTTGACAGATGGATTAGAATTTTTCATTAACATAAACTCTATTTTGAGTATTTGGAGAGATATTGATGATATTTTTCTATGACATCTGATCTCTTTTTACTAGGCTCTCTACACATTATATATTCCTCATCAGTTATCACTCCTAATTCAAACAATTATATAAATACTAGAGGCCCCAGTGCACGAATTCATGCGCCAGTGGGGTCCCTCGGCCTGGCCTGCGGGATCGGGCTGAAAGTGGCTCTCCAGCATCCCTTGAGGGTTCCCGGATTGTGAGAGGGCACAGGCCAGGCTGAGGGACCCCCCCAGTGCACAATTGGGGCCGGGGAGGGACACGGGAGGTTGGCCAGCCGGGGAGGGACTGTGGGAGAGCTCCAGGGCATGTCCGGCCCATCTCGCTCAGTCCCCGATTGGCTGGACCCCAGCAGCAAGCTAGCCTACCAGTCGGAGCGTCTGCCCCCTGGTGGTCAGTGCATGTCATAGCGAGCAGTTGAGTGGCCTTAGCATATCATTAGCTTATTGCGCTTTGATTGGTTGAACGGGCAACCGGACATTTAGCATATTAGGCTTTTATTGTATAGGAAGATTAGTAGTTACAGTCACATTCAAAGACATTCCTTTGAACCAGTATCTATTTTGGTTATAAAATTTCAACTCCACATTAACATTTTCTTAAATTCATGTAAATTACCATTTATTCTCACCACAATCTTATATAATAAAACCCTAATATGCAAATCGATCAAACACTGTCCTTATAGCTAGAAGACCAGCAAAAATGAGAATTTCCCCATACCCCTTTGCTCCAGCAAAAAGTCTAGAGAGAGCCTCTGTTGACTCAGCTTCAGTCATATACCCAGCCAGAAGTAATGACTGTGGCCAGAGAGATGAGTTAGTTATTTAGTTTGCACTGACTCCTTTATCTGTTCTTGTAGCTCCCAGGGGTGGTATCAGCCCCTCTCAGAGCATATCTAAAAAAGACGAAAGACATGCTTTTCAAAGTTATGTGTTTTATTGTCACTCTCACTGCAACTTTGTGATAAGACTAGGTAATTTGAATGCTGGTACTGGTAAACATCCTACATTGCACAGGATCGAACCTCCCCTTATCCCACCACTAAGAATTGTCAGGCCAGTGTCAGTAGTGCCAAGGTTTAGAACCCTGGACTAATTTAATTGGGAATTTAGATGGTCTACTTAGGAAAAAGGAAGGTCATGGTTCAGACTATTCCCAGTCAAATTTTCATGTTTTCATGACATAAGTTTTAGAGTAAGTAAATGATTGTTAGGAATTATGAAGTAGTGAATAGCAAAGGACCAGGCAAATTGTTTCTAATGAGCATTTGACAAATTGATTCGTAAGTTACTGAAAACTGAACACATGCACTACTCTTAGTTGATAACAATACTATTGAAACAGGCATTTTATTGAAGAAACCTATCCAAAAGTAGAGCGTTCCTATGAAACCTTTTGTATACCAAAATGGAAAGCCAAGAAGCAATCACAGTAGTGTGCTCCCCTCATTTGAGGGCAATGCATTCCTAGACTACCCAACAGAAAGACCAGTGTTACCAAACTCTGTATATACTTTGTTTTTCCTTATACGTGTATATACCTCCGATAAAGTTTAATGTATAAATTAGGTACACTAGGAGATTAACAGCAATAATAATAAAATAGGACAATAACTACTGTAATAAAAATAATGAATATGGTCTCAAAATATCTTACTGTACTGCTTGTGATGATGTGAGAGGATACAGTGCCTATGTGATGAAATGAAGTAGGTAAATTACGCAGAGCTTTTCAAACCGTGGTTGATAGTGGATAACTTAAAACCACGGGAGCAAAAATGCTTATAAGGGGCAACTACTGGTAACATTAATTTACATGGAAAAATTTTTGAGCGTTTCCAGACCCCAAAATAACTTACCAAATAACACATAAAACCTAAGATTATATTAACATATAGTAAAATCAGGAATGATATAGGCTCTCTGTTACCTTAGGATACATCTTGCCAAATGGATGCACAAAATCGAGGTAAATCACAGATAATAGACAGTAAGAAACCATGGCGGCTTGATGCTTAAATGATGGGTGTAGTATCCAAGGCAGAAGTTTGGTGGCGCCACTCAGGCACACTGGCTCTATAAAGGCTCACTACAGAACAAAGCTGAATGCCGTTTCCACTTTTTTTGCCTTTTTTCATAGAAGTGAAAATTGTCTCCAGATACCTTTTGATTAGCAAAAAGTTACTAATGTAGATCTTTCATAAAAATGAAGTTATGTAACTGGAAAAGCTCAGCTAGATGACTTAAAATTCATGTCATTGATCATAGTATGACCTTTCAAGATTGTATCCTTGGCTTCCTAGGACTTCCAGAATGATTCCAGAAGTATCTCCCAGTTTGTGCTGGTTTCATAGGCTTTATGTGGGGGTATCTAACTGGAGAACACTGGGACTCAGGGACCCCCTTCCTCTTCCTGAGTCAGGTTTCCTTGTAAGGCCTTGTCCACCCCATACCCATCACTACAAAAATATAACTAGTCTATAACCTTCAGCGAACATGGACTGAGCAGGGAATAGAAGTCAATAGCAGTATATTCAAATTCACATTGTGATGGGAGTTTTATTTACAACTTAGAATTTCACTAGGATTCTACAGCAAATTTTAAAAGGCATGAGGTTTACAAAGGAAATTTTCTAGAGACTGTCCTTTAAGCTGTATTTTAAATAATATAAACTTTGGGGAAAAGAAAGATAGGATATTTAAACTGTATGGTGGGTGGAGCAGGTAAGGTCCATGAAAACACTTGGCTTATTGCCTGGTACATAGGAGACGTTTAGCTCTTAATTTCTTTTTCATAGCAAAAGGAACTTTGACACTGTCAGTTCTCCTTTATCTCTTAGAGTCAAAATTTTTCTCCAGCTGGCATTTTTATTGGCATTTAAATGATAATGTCTCATCTCTCTCTAAAAAACAAACAAAACCAGACTTTCTTCCACTATACCTCCTCTTTAGCTACTGCCCTATTCTTCCTCACAACCAAACTTTCCAAGAGTTTTCTGCTTTATTTCTTCACCATTCATTTACTCCTTAGTTCTCTCCAGTATGACTTCAGCTTCTATCTCTGCACAGAATGTTCTTGAAAGATCTCCCTCTCTCCTTGTTAATAAATCCAGCATACCTTTTTTCAGTGTTCAGTCTGGTCTCAGCATTTAACCAGTTTATCACTCCTTGAAACATTTTCTTCCCCTAGCAGCTGTGCTGCCATGGTTTTGATATTTTATCTTATGACTGTTCCTTCTTAATTTTGTCTGTGTTTTCATCTTCCTGTGTTTTAGAATTCCACAAGGCTCTCTTAGGTTCTCCTCCTTTCCTTTCACTTTTAATATTTTTATGAGATTCAGGCTTTATTCTTACTATAATGGAAATTTTAATGATGGAACCTAAATGCTTTTTAAAAAATGACTTATTTTTATGAAAGTTATTTATATTCATTATATTTTCAAGCATCATAGGAAAATAATTGCCCCAAATCCTACCACCAAGAAATAAGCAGCGTTAGCATTTGGGTGAGCAATTTTTAGATATTCCTTTTCAAAAATATTGAACATCCATTAAATCTTAAAATGTGCCAGAATTGTTTTATAAATTATTTTAAATCCTCATAACCCTATGTGGTAGGGTTGCGAAGCCCATTTCACAGGTGAGGCAGAGAGAAGGGAAATAATTTGCCTACGGTCATAATAGGTAGTAAGTGTTGGTGGTGCTATCCAAACCAAGAGAGCTTGGAATTTGATAAATAAACTTAAGTAAGACAGAATTTGAAAGTGGATAAAGTGGTACTTCTCTGGTTAGATTGCTTACTCACCTAGGCTATGAATATTGTCCAAGATTGAAGTTAGGCAAGTAGTAGGACCACAATTTACCTTTTAGTTTTTATCATTTTGGCTCTAAGTATTTGTTTAATGATATGTTTAACAAATTCTCTCAAATTCACAATTTACCTTTCAGTTTTTATCATTTTGGCTCTAAGTATGAGTTATTTGTTTAATGATATGTTTAACAAATTCTCTCAAATTTTGGCAATTAAAAAATATTATGTTTTATTAATTTAGTATATGAAAATGATGATCAACTCCTGTGGGATCCTGAGTACTTACCGGAAGATAGAGTGATTATATTTCTTAAGGATGCATCTAGAAGAACAGGTGATGAGAAAGGTGTAGAAGCAATTCCTGAAGGATCTCACATAAAAGACAATGAACAGGTACATGAATAAGAAATGTTACAATTTCCCCCAAATAAATTAATCATATACATATTTTAACTGTAGATGCTATCACATTTAGTTATTCTATCCACTAAAATTCCTGTAATGTTATGAACGGAATCTGAGGTTATGATCAGCATAAGATACCTAGTGTTAACACATCATGGGTATGATTTCAGCTCAACAAACAAAAATCTTGATATTTCAGTTTGCCTGTACATATTTTTTATTAGGCTTTATAAAACATTTTTAATTGATTTCAAAGAGAGCAAAGGAGAGGGAGGTAGAAATATCAGTGAGCGAGAAAAGTTTCTTTGGATCTCATCAAGTTGGGAATACTGTGCACATCTAGTATAATGTTATTACATACCAGTGGCCACTGCAAACCTAATGACAGCATTATTTATTTTTACCTTTTCTTAAAAATATATTTTTATTGACTTTAGAGAGGGAGGGCGAGGGAGAGAGATACAGAAATATCGTCAATCATTGATCAGTTGCCTCCTGCATGCCCCTCTTCGGGGATTGAGCCCCAACCCAGGCATGCGCCCTGACCGGGAATTGAACCATGACCTCCTGGTTAATAGGTCGACGCTCAACCACTAAACCACACCCAGCCAGGCTTTTTTTTTTTTTTTTACCTTTTTTAATCAGTGTTTTTCTTTTCTGATGTGTTCAAAATTAGAATAGGAACCCTAAAGGGCCAAAAAAGAAGGAATTTGTGATCTTTATAAAACAGTTTTTTGTTTCTAAATTCCTGTGATATTGTGGAAGCCAACTTAAGTTATTTGTTTATCCTATTTTCTAAATATTTAGACCAGTGGTTCTCAACCTGTAGGTCGCGACCCCTTTGGGGGTCGAACGACCCTTTCACAGGGGTCGCCTAAGACCATCGGAAAATACATATATAATTACATACTGTTTTTGTGATTAATCACTATGCTTTAATTATGTTCAATTTGTAACAATGAAAATACATCCTGCATATCAGATATTTACATTACGATTCATAACGGTAGCAAAATTACAGTTATGAAGTAGCAACGAAAATAATTTTATGGTTGGGGGTCACCACAACATGAGGAACTGTATTAAAGGGTCGCGGCATTAGGAAGGTTGAGAACCACTGCTTTAGAGGTAGCTGATTATCAGGATTGGGGTTAAGTTTGTTTCTCTGTAGTGTTCATTCATTGGAATTATTTGTCCTCCAGAAAGGATGAAAACACTGGATTTTGGAAAAGCCTTTACTCTCTTAAGAAATTGTAGCTTATATTGAAACCCTTTATTTTTCTAGGCATTATATGAATTGGTTAAATGCAATTTTGACACAGAAGAAGCATTGAGAAGATTAAGATTTAATGTAAAAGCAGCTAGAGGTAAGCATAAATAAATACTAAATTTGTTTTCATGATGTAGCAGAAATTTAAAACTTACGCTCTTAGGTCTACCTAGCTATATTCTTTTAATAATACTGATCTTTCTGAATTTAGTAAATATTTGTTGAATAACCAATAACTTGTTAAATAACTTGTGTGTAGCAGCAAGAGTTTTACAGGGGTGGGCAAAGTAGATTTACAGTTCCTACAGAAAAAGACATGCCGGTTATGATTATATTATAACAATACAGGAATAAGCTTTCTGGTACTCACAACCATAAGCCTACTTTTTTTTTTTTTCTTTAATCTTTATTGTTGAAAGTATTACATAGGTCCTCCTTTTTCCCCCATTAACCTCTTCCACCCTGCTCTCGTCCTCCCCTCGTCCCCCTGTAAGCCTACTTTTGCCACCCTTATACAAGGCATTATGGGAAATGGGATTAAGGTTGTCCCTTCTTTAGAGAAAATAAAGCCATTTAAATAAAACTACTTATTGCTTTTGAATCTCAACACATTTTTATAAACATCTTATTCGATCTTGGTGACAGCCCTATGTTCTAAATTACGTGACAAATGTTACCTTCACTTCAAAATTGGTAAGACTGAGGTCTCTGAACAGAAGTAATTTAGCTGAGGCAATCATTATTCATAAATAGTCATAAGTAAAGTCTGGGTTTGGGTTTTTTTGTGTGTGCTTTTTCTCTCAACTCTTTACATATTATTATATAACAAATGAAAGATTCGTTCAACAAAAATTGGAAGGTCTAAGTACTAAGGACATAACTATAAACAAAGTCCTTGCCCTCATGCTGCTTAGACATGGTAGGGAAACTGGAAAATAGTTATACATTCTTAAAGGAGAATTAAAGGGTGCATTTCAAACTTATTGCAGTGGAACTTAATGTAGTTGAGGGAAAGGGTGAGGCTGTTGGGGAAAGCTTCTAGAACAAAGTGATATTTTTGTTGGGATGTAGGAGGCACAAAATAATTCCATGCAAAAGGAACAGTGTGCACAGATTCTGAAGAAAGAACATAAATTTAAAGAATTGACAGGTGGCTCATATAGGTGGGTCATAAAGAATAAAGGAGAAAGTGGCTCAAGTTGAGATTGGAAACATAGGGTATCATCCAAAATTTTATTAATAAGGAGTTTTTGTCACTGTCATTTGCAGCCATAAGTAATAGAGCTTAGGGGTAAAATACTTCCTTTATTGTGACCAGGAAGTTATATTTTTATTTGCAGTTTTGTTATATACAGCATTTGGGGAACATTCCTTAACAGTTGTTTTCCTCCCATTTTGTCAGAGGAATTGTCTGTTTGGACAGAAGAAGAGTGTAGAAATTTTGAACAAGGGCTGAAGGCCTATGGAAAGGATTTTCATTTGATTCAGGCTAATAAAGTAAGTGACATATGTTCTCTAGTTTACAAAAAGAAATTAGTTAACCTAATTTATCTTATGTCTTTATTATTTTCTAATGTTAAAAGTTGTACCATAAAATTTTAATATATGGTATTTAGGGAATTATTATAATAAACATGCCTGGACTTCCTGGCAGATATTTGCCAAGTGACTTTTCAGTGCATGATGTTAGAAGCCTTTATATTGTACTCATTTGCAAATACGTTCAACAACTTCTGGGTGGGATGTGTGCGTACTATGTAATTATTTAAAGCTATTTTCCACAACCTGTGACAAATTTCTTTTAGGAGGGTCTTCAAAATAATTTTGAAACTTTAAAGCATTTTTAACATGACATTTACATTTTAAATATTTACATTTGCTTAAGTCCTGAGTGGTCAAAAATCAGATATTCTATTTAATATGGTTTTAACTAGGATAAATATATTTTTATTGATTTCAGAGCGGAAGGGAGAGGGGGGGAGAGACAAAAAAAATCAACGATGAGAGAGAATCATGCCTCCTGCATGCTCCCTCTCTTCCCCCCCCCCCCCCCACACACACAGGATTGAGCCTGCAACCCAAGCATGTGCCCTGACCAGGAATTAAACCGTAACCTACTGGTTCATAGGTCAACAATTTTATTTAACATGATCATAATTCCATATTGGTAATATCAATCATACAGTGTCAGTGTATACCCAAAAGAACTTCACTATTACTTGGAGATTTATTTTTAGGTTTAATTCTCTTGCAGCTGAAATCAGGTAAGATTTTTTAATAGTAATTACACAATTATATAGACTGGGGAAATGTGCTGTTCCTGTGGGGAATTGGAACAGGCAAAAATTAAACTCTGAGAGTTTAAATGTAGGAAATTACGTAATTTCCAGGCTTAAAAATATTACACTTTTAGCAAATATAAGTGACAAAAGAACTTGGCTTTACATGTTTCCTTGAAGATAGTAGCTAAGTCTTGTGTGGTGGCTTACTAGGATGATGTTAAAAGTATCTGGGCTTAAGTCTTGGGCTCTAAATAGTCTGTGACCACATTCTCCTTATATTCCTCTGGATCTGATTGGATGGTGTCCGCTTGATTTGTTTTAACACATATTTAACAGTATTTTATGTTTCATAAATAAAATATTGCTTACAAATCCTATTGGTTCATTTTTCTTAATTTTGCTCTTGATTATCTTGCATCTTGGTATAGAACATCAGACATAACTAATAGAAAAATTTTGAGTCATAGCATTGTTTTTAGAAAATGTATCTATACTCCTTAATGTTGTATCCAAATCTATGACCTCCAATATAGTGAATAACACTATGAAAGGAATGCATTACGCTAATGACTGGTCATATATGGTTCTGAATGTAAAATACAGTTTGATGTTTGAAGGGACATTTTGGATAACAGTTTTCTAGCATTCTTGCTTGAATTTAAACACTTTTGATCAAACCATGTTGGATTACCTATAGAAGAGACCCCTGGAATGATAGGCTGGTATAACTAGAAGCAACAACATACCCCTAGAAATCCCCCCCTTTTTTTTTTAAGGAATAAAAAATTATTAGGTGATTTGAAACCACTATCCAAAAATGCCTTTACATAATATTGACTATAAGCCTGGATTTGTTTATAAACATTTGGGATGGTGATATTTCACTGTTACAGAAGTCAGCTGCTCTATACCTAATATACTACTTGTTCGAGTCAACGGAGGGAAGACAGTATTCTTTAACACATTAAGCGCCCTGTCAGTCACCGGTGACTGACACTATTCTTTCTGTCTGGAAGACAAAACAGGCTGGGCTCTTAACATGTTAAGACTTTGTTTTTACACCTGGAATTGAAGTTTGATCTTAATCATAAGTTCTATTATGCAGGTTTATTTTATTGAAGATTTTTCATAATGTTAAATTCACATGCCCCAAAGTATCTTCAATTTTTACTCTCAAAAGTACAATTGAGCCCTAACCGGTTTGGCTCAGTGGATAGAGCTTCGGCCTGCAGACTGAAAGGTCCCGGGTTCGATTCCGGCCAAGGGCATGTACCTTGGTTGCGGGCACATCCCCAGTAGGGGGTGTGCAGGAGGCAGCTGATCGATGTTTCTCTCTCATTGATGTTTCTAACTCTCTATCCCTCTCCCTCGTTCTCTGTAAAAATATCAATAAAATATATTTTTTTAAGAAAAGTACAGTTGACTTGGCTTGTATCTATTGAGAAATAAGATTCTAAAGGAGGCAAAAAGAGCTTGAAAGATTTTTTTTTTTGAGCCCTAATAGCTTTCAGCCTTCAAGTGACATAGGCCAAAGTTGTAAAATGCAAGCAGAGGGGAAGAAAGAAAAATGTATGTCAGGTAATGAAATAAGTGAATAATCAGATTGACCTTAGGGTGCAATCAATCTCACAAGATACCTCCTTCAAGATAGGAATGTGTGGGTTAAAGTAATATTATCTTGTATCCCAAGTACTCATGCAGGTACCTTTTTTTCATTTTCAACCCTTCCAGCTCTCCAAGCCAAGTAGCAAAACAGAATTTTGTCAACATCATTTGTCATCCCATAGGTGAACATTTGTGAAGTGAACACATTCAATTACACAAATAGGTACAGCACAGTAATCACAGGAGTAACTTAGTAAACAAAGCATTAGCATTATAATAGCTTTTAACTCACTGCGGACTATTCTCAGCCTTTTTGTAAAATAATTGAGTCTGGATCACTGTAAAACATATATTTGTTTCTTACAGGTTCGAACAAGGTCAGTTGGTGAATGTGTAGCATTCTATTACATGTGGAAAAAATCTGAACGTTATGATTTCTTTGCTCAGCAAACACGATTTGGAAAAAAGAAATACAATCTTCATCCTGGTGTAACGTGAGTGTCTTTTCTTTTGTGTCATGTGTTTTTACTAAGCTTTTCTATTTGCTTTGTTGGGGTGGGAGTTGTGTGTTTCTTTTTAATTTATTAACTTTAGAGAGAAACATCAATTTGTTGTTTATTTTTGCATTCATTGGTTGATTCTTGTATATGCCCCTGCCTGGGAATTGAACCCGAAACCTTGGCATATCAGGACGATGCTCTAACCAACTGAGCTACTTAGCCAGAGTTTTACTAAGCTTTTCTAAATTTTTCATGAGGAAATTGTAATTGTTTAGTAATACTTCAGTTTCAATTTATCCATTATTGACATATCTATAGGACATTTGCACTTTTCAGTGTCTTAGAAAACATTGCAAACTACAGTTCATATTATTTGAGCTAACAAATATATCAAAGCAAATGTTAGAGTGTATGTTTCAGTAGGATTCCTTAAAGTAAGTGGATCAGAACAGCTGTGAAAGCATGTTTTTATTTAATTCTATTTCATTCAGTATAAGCATTTATAGTTTTAATGTAATAACTCTGTGAGAGCAGTAAGAATAGAAAAGAGAGACTTTTCTAAAAACCACAGGGTCATATGCCTAATAGAGGCACTTTAAAGAGGAAGGGAAATTAATATTTTTTCTGTCTAATCTATTTTTGATCCAGGTAACCAAAACTCTATGCAAAATGCCTTATATGTCTAATCTAGTCCCCGTGCACCAAATTCTCTTAGCCTTCAGTCAGTCTAGCTCTGGAATGAAGCACTGTCCCCATTGCCACTAGTAATTTGTTATTTAAGTGCATAGAGCAGCGACATTCAACCTTTTTCATCTCATGGCACATATCAACTAACTAGAGGCCTGGTGCACAAATTTGTGCACGGGTGGGGTCCGGCTGGCCAGCTTCGATGGGGGCCAATCATGCAGGCGGGTGGGAGGGACCGCGGGCAGTTGGCTAGCTGGCCCTGCCCCCTATCAGGTTGGTGGGGCCAGGCCGGCCCCACCCCCGATTGGGGTGGAGGGGGCCGATTGGGGGCCGGGCTGGCCAGTGAGAGGGCGGCTGCAGTGCATGTCTTAGTGACCAGTCGTTCTGGTTGATTGGCTTTTATATATATAGATACTGAAATTTTTGCCGATCTGACAAAAAAATTAGGTATAATTTTGATTCATTCATACCAATGGCTATTGTTGTGTTGGCTGTTGTCATTTTTTAATTTGACAATCTAAGGGAAAAGAGGTCAATGCCCCTGACTATCAATAGTTAGGTATTACATGTTTTAAAATTTTTGCGGCACACTAGTTGAAAATGGCTGACATAGAGTATAGAACCTATCCTCTCACATGAGTTGCTCTAAAATGTTAATGAATTGTTACAGTGAACTTAACTTGATCATACTAATAAGAATAATGTAAAATGTGACTTCATTTGGTCAGTGTTCACTAGTAAAGTTCTTAAGCTGGCCAAATAACTGCCTTTGAAAGATGTGCTTGTATACACATTTGTGCTTTAGAAATTTGTTGGCTAGACTATTTCTGAGTGATGTTTATTTATAGGTCTCTCTGCTGGTCATTTTGCTGGAGGATCAAACACTCTAAAGTCAAAAGCAAAATCATCTAAATAAATAAATTGGTTATGATTGCCCTTGCAAATCATGGGTACATTGGACTCTGTGCCTCATCCCCCATTACTTAAAGCTCATGGTAGCTAGAGTGGAATTTCATAACAGTATTCCAGATTTTGTCTAATTGTCTAATGTTAATACATTTATAAATTTTTTCTGGATTATATAATGAATTGGTATTGTTGAGGCATAATGATGTAGAACTAGATATAGCTGTCTACAGAATGTACCATTTTAGTCACAATTTTCAAGCTATTCTGTAGGAAAAAGCAGTAGTAACATTTCATTTTTTTTACCCATTTCAGAAATAATATTTACACATGAACTATAGGCAGTCTGTCATGATCAGCATAAGAACATAAGAATTGCCATGTTGGGTCAGACCCATGGTTCATCCAGTTTTCTTTTCCAGAGAGCATCACCAGGGGCGGTGCTGTGGGCTGGCTTTGTTGGTCCTCTTTGTTGTCAAGCTTCACAGGTTAGGTAGGAATGTGCTGCCAAACATTTTAGTTTCTCTAATAATTTCTCCGTAGCTTCTGTAAACGTTTTGAAGATACCTATGTCTGTAACCTTGTTTCCTGTTAAGGTTAACTTATTCTTAGGTGGAATAGTCACAGTTAAGGGTAATCCCACATTTTCTCTTTTCTCGGGCTTCAAGAGTTAACAGTGGTCCTCTGGTGTAATGGTATGAAGTGAACAAATGTGCTTGCCCCACTAGGCAAGATACGGTTTTATAGTCTTTGATTATGTTCCCTTTGGATCTTCCATAAAGTTTTATTTTTTTTTTAGCTGAACTGTAATTTTAAACCAGACTATACATTATTTTCCAGATGGGGAGAAATTGTGGTTTTCTGTAAGCATGGAGATATTTTTCCAGTTTGCTTCCAAACTTATTTTTCCAGTTTGCTTTTTATTAGTAGTTGCACACAACATTAAGTTAATGCCTTTAGCCAAAATTACATTTTTCATCTTTATTTTTAGTCAAAATCATAGAGTACACTTTCCTGAAAGTTATTTGTTCATTTTTCTGTTGCATTGTTATCTGGCATTTGTTCACCAGAACGAGCTACATTCTTTGCCTATAAATAGCCTTTGAAAAATTCTAATACAGATTCTTTCTTCACTACCTGGAAGAATTGGTAGCTATATGCAAATTGGAGATTTGGCTGTAACTGCCTTGCATTTAATTTCTTTGCTTTTTTTTTTTTTTTTTAAGTAAAAATTGCCCTGGCTGGTTTGGCTCAGTGGATAGAGCGTCGGCCTGCGGACTGAAGGGTCCCAAGTTCGATTCTGGTCAAGGGCACATGCCCAAGTTGTGGGCTCCATCCCCAGTAGAGGGCGTGCAGGAGGCAGCCCATCAGGGATTCTCTCTCTTCCTCTCTGAAACCAATCCTATATAATAAAAGCCTAATATGCTAAGTGTCCAGTCATCTGGTCGTTCGTTCAAACAATCAAAGAATAATATACTAATGATATGCTAAGGCAGCTCAACCGCTCACTATGACATGCACGGACCACCAGGGGGCAGATGCTCTGACCGGTAGGTTAGCTTGCTGCTGGAGTCTGGCCGATTGAGACTGAGTGAGACAGGCCGGACACGCCCTGGAGCCTTCCCATGGTCCCTCCTTGGTTGGTCAACCTCCCACAACCCTCCCCAGTCCCAATCGTGCACCAGTGGGGTCCCTCAGCCTGGCCTGCGCCCTCTCGCAATCCGGAACCCCTTGGGGGATGTCGGAGAGCTGGTTTCAGCCCAATCCCACAGGCCAGGCCAAGGGACCCCACTGGTACACGAATTCATGCACTGGGCCTCTAATAAAAATATATTAAAAAGAAAAAAAGTAAAAGTTAACTCAGCTAACTTTGGTTATCTGAATGCTATTCCACTCTCCTGGGTGGTCTACCTGACTCCTCTTCTTCCTTAAGCATTCTGGATGCCATTAATCATTAAATAATAATAATTCTTTCACAATGTCATTGATGTATTCAGAAATTTAAAGTAACTTTGATATCTAGTCAATTCTAGTTTCCTTTGCTTGGCTTTTAGCATCCTCCATTATCCATTCCCACCATACCAAATTTATTTACAGCAATTCCTCATCATGCATCTTCTGTTCCTATTAGCCTTAGCTTCTGAATTCCCTTTAGCATTCATCATGCTCATTTCTGTTTCTCTGTGCTTCAACTTTGTTACATAATTGTTCTGCAGTTAAGATAAATGGCATGAAGCCGAAAGGTCATAAAGACCATTAAATTTAACTCCTTTCATTTATAGATGAGGTAAATAGGCCTAGAATGTTAAATTGATTAGCTTGTTATCTTGTATGTTTCTTTGATATGTGTTAATTTTGTACCTCAGATTGTTGGAAGCTCCTTGAGCTCAGGTACGACATCCCTATATTTATTATATCCCATAACCCAAGGGACAATGTGATCATGAAGTTTGAGATTATAGCTATAGTTGATTGTCTTTTTATGGACTTTTAACATAGACTTTGAGCCTTCCCACTGTTTTCTTATCCACATTTTTATCCACATTCTTTGTCCTGCTCACAAAATTCTAAAACATTTGACTGAATATTTCCATTATACTTATTCTGAGGGAATTTTAAAATATGTATTTTTGTTTTTATTAAGCTTCTACCTGTGCCATGCACAACTTAGGCACCAAAAGTGCACTGGTAAACAAAACAGACTAAAGTCCCTGCCTTCAGGGAGTTTTTCCAGTGCCGGTGTTGGCAGACTTTTCCTATATGTGTCTTATACAACAACCCTATATGGTAGATAGGTCATGTATGATTATATGCCTTTGACAGATAAGAGCACTCTACCTCAGAGAGATAGTAAGCCCAGGTCTAACCCAAACCAATGTCATATACACAACTATCTTCCATGCCGTAACATTCAGGAATGACTTAGTGAAGAAATGAACTCGCATTTAATGACATAGTGGCAGGTAAAGCCAATAGATAAGCCCAGAAATTTAGTGAGCTTATAGCTCATATCTAGCAGAAAGGTAATATAGAAGGTATCCAGGAAGATTTATGGAGGTGATTCATTGTTAAGACCTAATTTGTCTTTTAGATGTTGCCATAGTCATCAAATAGACTTCAGGGGCTTTAAAATTCCAATGTTGCTCAGAAATTCTTCTGTACTCCTTCTGGTTGACATGATCCCTATCTCTTCACTTTTAGATCCTCTGGTTTTAGTTGGACCACTCTGAGCACTTGCCTACAATTTTAAAAGTTTTAAAGCTGCCTATACGTCTCTAAAATTAGCTAGTTTAAGGCTCTTACGCATTTTTCCTACAAACATGTAACCAAAAGAAGCTTTCCATCTACACGTTCAGATCCTGGTGTGATAGATAAGGCACTAGAATGAATGTAGTAGTAAGTGAAAATTAGGATATATTTGTAAATAGAGCCTTCTCAATTTAACCTCATTTAATTTTCAGCTTTTATAATATAAGAAAATAATTACTTTATTATCTTACTTAATTTTAAGGGATTACATGGATCGTCTCCTGGATGAAAGTGAAAGTGCTGCCTCCAGTCGAGCACCATCCCCTCCCCCAACTGCCTCAAACAGTAGTAACAGCCAGTCTGAGAAAGAAGATGGCACTATAAGCAATAGTAATCAAAATGGTAAGCAACCAAAGGAACACTTCTGTTTCTTTTTGTAGCCTGGAATGTTCAGTTTTGGTTTCTATTAAACTTCAGTGCAGAAGTTAAATTAATCATTGTAAATATCAGATGAAACATACATGATATCAGCATACATACGTACATACTAACAATACACAGAATACAAGTTAATTGGAAAGACCTCCCATTGATATCACTAAAAAGTAAGTTTAATAAACTATACTGTCAACAGTGACGATTTCTTTTAAGAAATTTATTCTTTTTGAGTAGCATCTCTTTTCTTATCCAGTTAGGATGTCTGAATATAAATATTCTTGTTAATTTTTAGACCAAAACCCCAGCCATTTCACATCAGAAATACACATTTTTTAAATATTTTGAGAGCTTATAACACATACTGATAAAAAGGGATAGATAACAAAGACACCATCTTGAATATTTTTCTCTTTGATAGCATAATAACTTTGAAGGATAGGAAAAGATCAAAGAGAAACATTTCTATTTCTATTTCCATGAAAAAAAAGAAGCAGAAGGCATACCATTATGATTGAGGTTCAGATAATGTTCCTGTTTAAAATATACAGTGGACCAAAGATCATTGTGCTCATCAGTAACACCTAGTCAGAGAACTATTTGACTTCTAATTTAATAAAAATGATCTTCCTAAGTAAGACAGTAGCCAGGCAGAAAGTAATAAGTCCCTCACTCCTCTTTAGAAAGAAACAGGTACATTATAGATAAGTTCTGCCCACTTACATTCTGATGTAGCAGCCTTAGGGAGGGCCAGTGCAGAGCTAGCTAAACTGATGACAGAAACTAGAAGAGAAACGCTGAGAAAAATTTGACCCTTGTTCTGACCTTTGGTCTGACCCTGGCACTGCTGTAGTGAATATACTGCACTTTGCTTATTTGATTATCCCTCTCTATTTCCTCACTACTTCCCTTCTAAGAGCAAGCCTAGCCAACAAAAAGTAGGGCCCAACAACCAATTTCCTGGTCCAAAAAGTTTCATTGACATGACATCTAATGCTAGCACATCCACCTTGAAATACAATAAAAAGCTGAAATTCTGACCTTGGGACTAGAAGTAGAAACTCAGTTGGTACTACAATTGTCTTTTCCTACTTGCTCATAATACCAAATAAATAATTTCCTTTTCTTGTTCTTTTTTAAGCATTTGATGAGAACATGCAGGTCGAGTAGGAGAGTTTCATGATTTACCTATAAATTACTCAGTAGCCCAGAAGCTATTCACATTGAGTACCTAAAACTCAAGTTTCTCAGGTTTTTCGAGGAAAGGAAGGAACTTTCTAACCCAGTTTTATTTATTTGTAAGGGACTTTATCAGTCTCTTGAAACCTTACGGTTATTTTTGACCTAATCACAGTGTCACCAACTCTTTCAGCTTACTACAACAAAATCATGATATATAATCCTGCGATTCATGATTGGGTGTACTTGTGAGTTGAGGAAAATAGGATATTTACTTTGACCAAAATGTAATATTTGAGTCTTATCCTTTATAGTGAATATTTTAATTAAATTTTAACTATCTTTAGTGACACATTTTATATTTTTACATTAAGTATTCCCACAATTTCTACTTCTTATTGCAGATAAATTGAACGTGACCTTTTTAC
Organism: Myotis brandtii; assembly: GCF_000412655.1. Taxonomy (NCBI): domain Eukaryota; kingdom Metazoa; phylum Chordata; class Mammalia; order Chiroptera; family Vespertilionidae; genus Myotis; species Myotis brandtii. The sequence continues at coordinate 2,290,365 of NW_005359880.1, forward strand.
TATTACTTGCTTTCATTAGAATAATTGTGTTCTTTTCTCACCTATTATGGAGGAATTTATTTACTTTTAGCATTTTCAAGTGTATGCCTAGACAATGAAAGCATTAATTTTCAACATGACAACATTACTTAAATTAATTTAGATAATATTTTCCTCTTTACCCTTAAAGTACAGTAATATCCATAGATTTACATTAAGAATTAAAAAGTCACATCATTGTAATTTTATGTGGCAGTATAAAGCTCAAGCTTCTAAAGAAAGAATATAATATTTTACATGGTTTTAGAAAGGTATAGCCGTTTGTTAAATCTGAATAATTTATGCATATCTTTGCTTAAAATTCAGCTTTTTTTGACTACTGGACCCAGTGCTTATTTTGTCACATAATATCAACCTGCTCTTAATATATGCCAAATTCTGTTCTTAATTCTTTATACTTACTAACTTATTTAATCTTCACAACAACTGTGTAAGGTAGGCTATCATAAGTTATCCTCATTGTATATATGATAAAACTGATGTTCAGCGAATATAAATAACTTGTCTAAGGTCACACCGCTACTAGGCAAATAAATATAGTCCAAATTCAGACCATACACAGATCTAATACCTCACTTCCTTTATGAAAAGCAGTCTTATAACAGTTTAATATTAGCAGTTTGTTTCTTCCAACTTAGGGGTGTCATCTAATGGACCAGGTGAATTATTAAACAAAGAAGAAGTAAAAGTTGAAGGGTTACACGTTAATGGACCAACAGGTGGAAATAAGAAACCACTTCATGCAGATATGGATAGTAATGGTTATGAAACAGATAATCTTACCACTGACCCAAAACTTGCCCATATTGATGAAAAAAGTGAGAGACCTGCCAAAAGGCGAAGGGTAAACAGCAATGGAAAAGAAAGCCCAGGTTCTTCTGAATTTTTCCAAGAAACAATCTCACATGGAAAATTTGAAGAACTTGAAAACACAGATGACTGAATTTTAGACTTATTTTACTTTCTTTGGAGTAAATCCTGGTGTGATTAAAATTTTCAGGGTTGATGGGTTACCTTAAAAACTTGATTTCCTTGAAGTAATTGGTTAAAATTTGAAAACTGAATTGAGTCCTAATTTTAGTAAATATGATTTCATAATTCTGCCTTTTGCAGAATTTTTATTTTAAAACTATAAAGACCCTTTTAAGGATATAACAAATAGTTTAGTAAATTTGAACTAAAGATATATCAGTACCTTTTCATTGGATGTATTAATCCTAAAGTTTTACTACAAGGTACTTTTTGCTTAATTTTTATGGCAGAGAAGAAAAAGATTTTCTGCTTAACACCAAATTTTTTTAGTTTATTGAAATCTTTCAGACATTTTTCTCTGTATACAAGTTGAGTATTGTTATTAAGGAAACCCTTATGAATCCTGAAAGTTATGCTAGCATGATTTTTTTATATATAGAAGTTTAAAAATAAACCAAGTCAGGTTTGTATATGTAAAATTGTTGACATCAATGATGTCTTTCCATATTCTTATCTGGGCTTAAGAAATACATTCTGTATTTTTCCAGATTCTTTGTAGCCTTTGAAAGATTTTTACAGTACATATGTCTTGACTGAGCTGTCTTTTCTTAATACAAAAGCTTGTATAATTTTCTTAACTTGTACAGTTGGTAAACTTTTATGAGAGGAATTGATATTCTGAGTCTGTCAGCTTTCATTTTATTTTGCTATGGTTTTTCTAATGAATTTTTAAGTGTTTTGTGTAGTAACTAAGTCATGTTTCTTATACAGGTGGTAAAAGCATTCATGAAGGATTGTGAAAATTTTTTTTCAATTTTTTACTTATGGACAAATAGTGTGAGAATTCTGAAATTAAGCATGATACTTAGATTGCATAGTTTGTTTGTATTTGCTATAATTTTCAAAATTATTTTTGAAGCAAGACAAACATTTAATGTTGGCTTAAATGCTTAAATGTATCATGCTGACCAGAATCCTGTTCGGTTATTTTTATATGCATTATGAAATTTCCCATTTTTGCATTAAATGAACTGGGGAAAAGGTCAAGTGATATTTAGATAATTGGCACGACACAAAGGATTGGCAGGCAGCAATATTGATTTTTAAGAGGAAAAAGTGTAGAAAATTTTTTGGACTTTTCCAGTTATAATCTAGTTTTTCAGATTCAATAGTATATTTCCAAAATGAAAATAAGTTATACAGTAACTATTGTTCTGTGATTACAAATAGGATCATCCATTTGCATAGCCTTGCAAGAGTGCCATTTTATTTTTAGTGCAAAATTCTTGTTGAAAAATGTAGTTTTATACAGCTGATAGACCAACCTATATCCAAACTTTTATAAAAGATTGTTACCTATTGTTTTTATCACATAGGCATACCCCAAATGCTTCTACCAATTCATTTCTAGCCATCAGTTCAAGAGCTGATGCCTTTTTAAATAAATCTTCTGTTATCTTGTTTTTAATGGCTCAGCTGTCCAATGCAATTGAGTAGAGGTTTGCACTGAGATATTATGGTTTAGGCCTTACTCCATGAAGTATTACTATTAACATATGTTCAGACTACTTCCCTCCACCAGTGTGAACAAGTCCCTCCTGCCCCAAACAGTGTTAAAAGCCACTCTACAACACTTGACTGACTTCATATAATGTGCATTCACTGTTACATACATAATCCCAGTAAATCCAAGTTTTGGGTGGAAGTGTTGAGAAGCATGAATTTTGTTTTGTTTTTGTTTTGCCTAGAACATTAATTTATCCAGAATGGCAGCTTTAACATATGGTCACAATCCATTTTCTAAATCAGATTTTATTCAAATGAATCCAAAGTATCCTAGCTCTTTGTCAAAGACTATAGAAATGTTTCGAACAAATAGTAATGTACTTTTTAAGTTGTTGTAATATTTGAGATACCATTTTCACCTTTTATAAAAGATGCATTTTGTTTGCAGGTTTGTGAAGTTCTTGAATACAGCACATGTATACATGTTAGGAAATCTTTTCTTCATCTTTCTTTTTAAAGTATGCCTAATGAAAGACATTCCACTATTATAATACATAATGCTCAGCTCCTCATAAAGGAATATTTAATTATATTTTGTGTTTATATAGGCATTTCACACAGTACTTAGTTATAAGTCATTGCACTATGAAATTTGTAGTAATATCATGAATCTAATTTGCTTAATATTTACTACATTTCATAACTCTTGAACTCCTGACAAATTGCATTGGGAAAAGAAGCCTTTGTCAATAGCTACTTAGTCTCTCTGACCTCCAGCAAAGCACTATCAATTTCATTTGGAATGGTTTTCTGTTCTATGATGTGTTTTCAGATAGAGTTCAGAATCTGCAACTCAGTTCAACATAAGTCTGTTGAGCTTTAAAATGTATTTGAAATAATATTTAAATAAGCATTTAAAATTATGAGTTGGATGTTTTTAAATTTATGCATAGTAATTTTGCACTGTAAAATAATTCCCTTCTCCCATTCCCTGTCTGCCATTCTGACTATGCTTATTAAAGTATTTTTTTAAACATATTTGCGTACTTAATGTTGTGTGAATGATTTTCATTACATTGATTCACTAGAATTACAGGTTTCAATTTTCTGTGATGCACATTGTTTACAGTACAAAATACATACAATCTGTTGCTCCTGCTCCTAGACATATTCCACGAATAGTGTTTCAGTGGCTCCAGTCTCTTCTACCTCATCTTGGATGATGTATTTTTGTCCTTTTTTTCCCCTTCAGAGATATCCTTTGGGCTATGGACTGCTAGTCACCTGCTTCTCTTCTGAACTATATAATTAAAAATCCTTGTTTCCTTCTTTTGCAGAGCAGATGTCATCGAAAAATATAATATCACGTAATATTTTGCAAAAACTTTTGTCACCATATTTGCTCTGCTCTTAATGGAAAATTAAGAGTGGGCACTTTGAGTCTTAGCCAGTTGCTCAGTGGGTAGAGCGTCAACCTGTGGACTTAAGGGTCCCAGGTTCAATTCCAGTCAAGGGCACATGCTTGGGTTGCAGGCTGGATCCCCAGTAGTGGGTGTGCAGAAGGCAGCCAATCAGTGATTCTCTCTCATTGATGTTTCCATCTCTCCCTCTCCCTTCCTCTCTGAAATCAATAAAAAATATATATTTAAAAAAAAAAGTGGGCACTTTGAATGAGTGTGTGTGAATTTCCATAGGCAAGATGTATGCTGATGACCCTGGCCTGTGTAACAGGCTCTGTATCACTATTAAATGCCAAATCAAAAGTGAAGGTTATCCCAACTATAATCTACACTCATGAAAAATGCCACTGAGGAAAATCATATAACATTACGGGAAGGAAAAGAATTTCCAAATTTTAGCCTGTTATTTTGTCTCCCTAAAAATGATGTTTCTGTATCACATAATTCTGATTAAAGTTTTTGTAAAAAAAAAAAAACCAACACTGCTCTTTAATAATCAATTTTATCCTTTCCAAATCTTAAAGGGTCATCCCTTCAAGTTGTAGGCTGATTTTGTGTATTATTTGGATTAGTCTCTTTAACTTACACCAATGTTCTGTTACCTCATGTATTATGTACACACAGTATTGTGCTGGTGTTTTTTTGACATCTGTATGTACATGGAGATTTTCCTTTTCTGAACTAGGATACCGTAGCTCCTATGACTTATTGAGCACGTATATTATACTTAAAGTGTCATTTTGCTTTCTTTGAGTAAGTGTAACTCTAATCCTCTTGTCCAAATTGATGCTAAAGGCAAGAAGGCATGAGCAGGTAAGTACTATGGTAGAAGTGAAGGCCGAGTACAGAGGGCAAATGGAAAGGAAAAGGAAGCACGGGGAGTCCACTAGAACAGTGGTCACCAACCTTTCAGACCTCACGGACCACCAGTGGTCTGCAGACTATATCATTCTAGCTAAGTTAGGTTTTCCTCCAACTTAACATTTATGTTAGAATCTAAGCCAACATGAAATAAATGTACGATTCCACCCAAGAAAGGCCATTTATTTTTAATATATACTGCAGGGTTGATTATACATTATTACTTAGGCCTTGCCCCTTCTCTTATCATTCACTGTCCGGTGGGGAGTCTCCTGATTCCCTAAAATTTGGAAGAGGTGATGCTGACCTTGCTTGCTTTTTTTTTTTTTTCTTAAGCTCTGGCTCCAGGAATTTTGAAGTCTTTTTTTCCTCAAAAGATCTCTGGTTAAAGTATGAAAACAGCATCTCCTATTGCTTTTGTGTAACTCTATGTACAACATTCCACCTTTCCTTAGATCTGTTGATTTGGGGAAAGGAGAAGAAACACTTAATATGGATGTCACTCATGATACTGCTGGCTTGAGTCACCCTCTGGGCTCCACAGAGGGCCCAAGTCAACTTTTGTGGCTTGGTACCAGCAGTAGTACAGTCTTCTATTTCCTTCTGTAGTTGAATTTGAGTAGATTAAGTTTGCTGTTGAAAAGTCAGCTCATCTGTAGCAGTGGTTCTCAACCTTCCTAATGCTGCAACCCTTTAATACAGTTCCTCATGTTGTGGTGACCCCCAACCATAAAATTATTTTCGTTGCTACTTCATAACTGTAATTTTGCTACTGTTATGAATCGTAATGTAAATATCTGATATGCAGGATATATTTTCATTGTTACAAATTGAACATAATTAAAGCATAGTGATTAATCACAAAAACAATATGTAATTATATATGTGTTTTCCGATGGTCTTAGGCGAAGCCTGTGAAGGGGTCGCGACCCACAGGTTGGCGACCCACAGGTTGAGAACCGCTGATCTGTAGTTATAAACTTTAGAAGTGTTTCTGAACCAGTGTCATCCTATCTAATAAAGAGGGAATATGCTAATTGGCCCTCACGCTGTTGCAAGATGGCACCCACAGCCAGTAAGGAGGGAACATGCTAGTTGACTGTCGCGCCCACAGCCAATAAGGGGAGAATATGCTAATTGACTGTCCTGCCCTCAAAGATGGTGCCCACAGCCAATGAGGAGGGAATATGCTAACTGACTGCCACACCCTCAAAGATGGTGGTGCCTAGTCCCCTCAGCCCCCCAGGGCTGGCCCGAGGCGCAGGCAAGCCTTGGATGTCAGCTGCCCAGCCACCCAGGGCCAGCCAAAGGGACGACCAAATGACTGAACAAGCAGACTGCGTGGGGTGACCAGGCCAGCAGGGGGGTTAGTGAGGGACGACCAAAAAACTGAACAAGCAGGCTCAGTGAGGGA
>NW_005359880.1:2296899-2345037 GCF_000412655.1 Myotis brandtii
GGCAATCAGGCCGCCAGGGGCGGGGGGAGGGAACAGGGGTGACCAGGCAGGCAGGTAGGTGAGCGATTAGGAGGCAGTGGTCCAGGATTGTAAGAGGGATGTCCTGGATTGGAGAGGGTGCAGGCTGGGCTGAGGGGACCCCCAGCCCCCATGCATGAATTTCATGCACCAGGCCTCTAGTTTTAAATAAAGACTGGTGTTGACAAGATATATCCTATAGGCCAACAGGGAAAGCAGTGGACTTAATTTGATGTTTGGATCCACATTAATGTTCACCAGTACTTCTAAATACTCCTTTTCAGAACATAGAGCCCAAATTCCCATAGTACCTGGCCTTGCATTTCCTTATCTCGGACTATACACCATACTTCTATTTCAACCAAGAAGTAGTCTAAAAGTATGTACTTGATTCAGAATCCTCTTGCTCAAAACATATAGGCTTTAAAATCATGTTACCTCTTTGCATCCCACTCATCCAAATTCAGCCATATTTCAAGATTTCTCTTGATTTGGCCATTACTTACACTAAAAACCACTACAGTGCCCATCTGTAAAATCAGGAAGATACCACTCTGCATGTATTACAAGGCTGTTGGGATTATAAAATCACATAGAAAAATCCATTTCTTGAGAATACAATATAGTGATTTAAAGTCCCTGTGGCCAGGAATTTTCAGATTTTAGAGAGGAAATGTATTTTTAAAAACATCCACAGCAGGGTCTAGAACCTATGGGGAAAGCACTTAACGTCCACAATGAGCTGTATTGGTACTCATACAAATTTCAAGTCAGATATTGCTTCCAGATGAATTTGGCAACAAACTCAGGAAAGAACTTGTTTTTCAGAGCACTGTGGATTTCAGAATTACAAACTTGTAGTAGCCCTCACAGTTTTGCCAGCACTTCCTTGGCAGCTGACTGCATTTTCTTTTGTTTTGTTATGTATCTGGCAAGGAGGTGTGTAAACAGGAAGCCAAAAGTAAACTAGCAGGGAGCTTGGATATAGACAGTACCCTGCACGCTGGGCCTTCAGAGCTCACAAGCAGCCTGGAAATGAAGCGACTGGGTGAGAGGAGTCCTCCAACACCCAAAGGTGGAGCTTCCTACTCCTCATTTTACAGAAGGGAGAACCTAAGGCCCCACGTCGAAAAGTGACTGCCCAGAGTTCAACAACCTTAGACTGAGCTTCTCAGACAAGGTCTGATCCCTCTGTCCTTTTCTCTCATGGCATTTAATAGTTTATGTATTCATGGTGAAGGCCATGGCCTCAACCCTTGGCCTATGGGTCCCCATCGTCAAGGAATCGTCCTATTGGCCACCCTGTAGCAGACGGCTCACTGTGGCTGGCAGGTGGTTCGCATAAAGCAGCAGCTCCTTTTGTATGCGTTTGGCTAGAACAGTTGGGGAAGAGACATTCTCTGCAAGGGAGCCTGTGCTGGTCACAGAAGTCATGAGGCAGGTAAGCCCACTGCAGACAAACATGTGCCATCCCTGACCGCTGTCACATGCACAGGGCTAAGAACTTATTACAAACCAATCCTCACAACCTTCTTTCTCCCAGTTCACAAATGGGGAAACAGCCACCTGGAGATGGTGAAAGGCTTACCCTTCCCAATGGTCAGGGTTTTCTTCACCCATTTTCCTAAGTTAAATCTTGGCATTCAGGGATGATGTGTGTTGAAGGTTGGAAGCAGCTAGCCTTTTCCCCACAAGTCTGAATTCTGGAAAGGAGAAAGCCCCCCAAATTGGGGGACGGGGAGGGGAAGTCAGTAGGTTCTGGGAACAGCTGGAATGGGAATCTCCTCTAGGAAGACATTAGAGAAAAGGCTACATGGGCCGTAAGAGAGGCCAGACTCCAGGCACTGGAACTCACGGTAGTAGAAACCGTCACCCTGCCAAAGCTGATGTTTGGCTGTGACCATGAAGGGAAACACTAGAAGGTCACTCCTGTTTTCCAGGGAACAGGCAGTTCCCTTGAGTCTTGTGTGACTGTAGGGAAGGACAGGATTGAATTTCCTGTGAGGTGATGGGATGGAGAATACTCTAATTTGACTTAAAAGGATAAGTAATTTGACATTATTCCCATACCCAAACATTACACAGGACTGCCCACTTTAGGCAGCTTCACGAACTCAGAGCAAAAGGTAGCCCTTACAGGAAGGCAGATTTATAGTCTGTAAAGCAAACACTTCCCCACAGTTACCACTGTCCAACAATGGAGCTTTCCTGTGTGTTTCCTCCCCACTAAAATAAGGTAATAACAGGACTGACTGTAAAGGACTGTTTAGAGCAGCGGTCACCAACCTTTCGGACTTAACAGACCACCCGTGGTCCACAGACCACTGGTTGGCGACCGCTGCTCCAAAGGTTTCCTTAAACCAGTGGTCACCAACCTTTGGACCTCGTGGACCACTTGTGGTCCGCAGACCACAGGTTGGCAACTGCTGGTTTAGAGGGTTAATCATCTATAATAATAAAAGCGTAATATGCTAATTAGACCAGATGTCCTTCTGGACAAAGCCAGGACTGCGAGGGAGGCCCGGGTCCCAGGTGCCAGAGGGAAGCCGGTGCTGGCAGCCGGAGGAAGGAAGGCCTACTCTTGCACAAATTTTGTGCATCGGGCCTCTAGTGTATCAATATGTAAGGAGCTAAGAAGTGCCTACCTAGCATGTAGCAGATGCTCAGTAAATTTACTTTTACTTTTACTGTGTCAGAGCAGGTACTCTCTTCCCTTGCTACACTTCAAATACTACCTTTTCAGAAAACACTTGGAAGCCTGGTTAAATACCTTAAAAATGTTCACGTTTGGTTTCCTGAAGTTCAAATGGTCTCCTGAAGACAGAGTTATAAAGAAAAATTCATCATAGCTTTCCTCATAAATGAAAAATAGAAACAGATTTTATCACCTATTAATTTTTATCTCCTTAAACAACTCATCTTGTTTCTCCTCTGTGCTTTCACTACACTTTATAAGGACCCCATCATTGCTCATCAGGGTGTAACCAGCCTCCTCCAGCTGATGAACTTATTTGGACAGTCCTGCCCTTTGACCCCCACCTGACAGCAATCTGAATGGCATCCTCAGTGATCTTGCTAGAGTGCAAATCTGATCTACAGTAGTACCTGGGTTTAGGCTCACGGGAGCCAGTGGGCCAAATCTAGCTGGCAGACTTTGTTTAGTTCTAATGTTCCTTTAAGCAGGTAGGTACCACATGCCCTACCACTTACTACTGTATCTAGTGATTGCATTCATTCAGATTCACACTTTCTATCTGCCTGGCCCCTCTAAGATCTGAATCTGACCTACAGTATACAACTCAAATCAGGCAGCTGGGATCATCTAAAATGAAGATGAGGCCACGTTTTTGCCTTGCTGGGCTCAAAAAAAACTAGCTATTTCATTGGTACACTTTATTCATTCAGGAACTACTTATTGTGTACTTACAATGTGCTCAGCACTGTTCTAGATGCCAGGGACACTACAGTGAACAAAACAGACCAATGTCGCTGCCTTCATAAAGCTTACATTTGATTAGAGGAGACGAGTCCTGTGGAGATAAAGCAGAGTGTGGTGGGGGCCACTTCAGACAAGTGGCTCCGGGAAGGCCCACAGAGAGGAAGGCATGTGCTATAAGATATCAAGGGGGAGGGTGGGTAGTGGGAAGAGATCAACCAAAGAACTTGCATATGCTTAACCCATGGACACAGGCAATAAGGTGGTAAAGGCCTGGGGCAGGGCAGGGCAGGGATGGGCTAGAAGAGGGCATTAAGGGTTAAAGGGGGACATATGTAATACTTTCAACAATAAAGATTTTTTAAAATGACATCAAGGGGGAATGAATTCCAGACAGAAGCCCTGGGATGCTAGAGGGCTGTCCCCTCCAATATCTGAGTTGAATCCTAGTGGTCCTTGAATCAGCTCCAATGCCATGTTTTCCAAGAAAATGTTTCCACTATCTTTCCCAGGCAGAATGATATTCTTCCTCCCATTCTTATATATATATATCTCAGATAGTTTCATGAATCTGTCATCATTTATACATATTGTCCTCAAAACTATTCATTTAAAAACATTACCTTAAGAAGAAGCAGATGTGAGGAGGTACTCTTGATGATCTCCGACCTCATTCTCATAATTGCAGGGGCGTGATCAGAATTCTTTGGAAAGAAAGGTTTGGGAATCAAAGTGCAGATTTAAGTTTATTAGCTAGGGCAAGTTGGACAAATCCCTTCGCCTTGCTTAAGCCACCATTGTGCAATGGTAAAGTATTGTAATGGGAAAAAGCACAAAGTAGGCCCTCAGTAAGCAATAGCGCTTTCAGTATTGTAATGGGAAAAAGCATGACAAAGGCCCAGCTCCATGAAAGCACAAAGTAGGCCCTCAGTAAGCAATAGCGCTTTTCTTTCTTGGAAAGCAAACTGCTTTCTTTCATTTACCTCCAATGGCAGCTGCTACCACAAGAGGGCACTATCTGCACAGCTGGGAAAGCATGGCTCCTTGGCCTCAGATTCAATCAGCTACCAGCTCACACCTAAGCTTGAAATCCATGGTGTGTGGACTTTGAATGTAGAATGGCATTGGACATGCATATAGTAGTGATGACCTTAAAACCACCAAGTCTGTTATGAGCAGAGCAGGAGAAACAAGGACCTAGTGTGGTGGCGAAGAGCAAAGGTCTTCTGAGTCAGACTGATTGGGGTTTGAATATGGGCTCACCAACCACATTGGACAGTTGTCTCTTACTGAGCTTCACCTGTGAAATGTGGTTGTGCCAGGCCTCCATCAGGCGGGGTGCTGGCCCCAGTGAGCTCAGTCTGGCTGGCACCTGGATGAGCGAATACAGGTGATGAGAGCGCAGGGAAGAAGTCTGGGAGGTACCTGGCAACTGCTCACCTGCTGTGGATGCACAAACCAGCTCTCTGCTCTGCTCCTCTCACTGGAGTTTCTTCTGTGGAGTCCCCAGTACTCACGGCCCTGAGTGCAAAAGCCAAGCGAGACAAGAAACCAGCAAAGAGCTAAGTGAAAGAGCAGTTATGTCACCAATTAGAAAGAAAGTTAAACTGTAAGCGTACTTTTAAAAGTTGTTTAAAACACATTCTTTACCCTAGCTGGTTTGGCTCAGTGGATAGAGCGTCGGCCTGAGGACTGAAGGGTCCTGGGTTCAATTCCAGTCAAGGGCCATACCTCAGTTGCAGGCTCGATCCCCAGCCCTGGTTGGGGCACATGCAGGAGGCAACCAGTCAATGTGTCTCTCACATAGATGTTTCTCTCTCTTGGTCTCTCCTCTCCCTTCCACTCTCTCTCTCTCTCTCTCTCTAAAAAAATAAAATAAAAATTAATGGAAAAATATCCGTGGGTGAGGATTAACAAAAACAAAAACATGTTTTAAGGACAGCCTCTTCAACAAAGTGTCAAGAAAACTGGATATATTCACATGCACATGAATGGAGGTGGACCCTTACCTTATACCATACACAAAAACTAACTAAAAATGGATCCACAACTTAAATGTAAGACCTAAAATTATAAAACTCTTCATAGAAAAAATAGGGGGAAAGCTTCATAACAATGGATTTGGCAATTAACTCTTGGATGTGACACCAAAAGCATAGTCAATAAAAGTAAAATAAACAGCACAATATCAAAATATATAATTGTGCATCAAAGGACACAATCAGCAAGAGCGATGAAAAGGCAACCTACAGAATAGGAGAAAATATTTGCAAATAATCTATCTCATAAGGGGCTAAAACTCAATCTATAAAGAACTCTTACAACTCAACAAAAAAATCCAATTTAAAAAAATGTACTCAACTAGACATTTCTCCAAAGAAAGCATATAAATGGACAATGAGCATAAGAAAAGATGCTCAACACCACTAATCAATAGGAAAATACAAATCAAAACCACAATGAGATATCACCTCACACCCACTGGGATGGCTACTATCAATAGAACGAGTGGTGGCAAGGATGAGGGGAAATTGGAACACGGTGTACTACTAGTGGGAATGTAAAATGGCACAGCCACATGGAAAGCAGTGTGGCAGTTCCTCAAAATGTCGAAAATAGAATTACCACAGGACCCAGCGATTCCAAAGTAACTGAAAGCATATTTGAGTAGCCATTACTATGGATTTTGTGTCCCCTCCAAATTCTTATGCTAAAATCCCTAATCCTGTCCTGGCTGGGTAGCTCAGTTGGTTATAGTGTCATCCAGATATGCCAAGGTTGCAGGCTCGATCCCCAGTCAGGGCACATAGGAGAATCAACCAATGAATGCATAAATAAGTGGAATAACAAATCTGTTTCTCTCTCTCTCTCTCTCAAAAAAAATCAATAAAACAATTCTTTATATAAAAATAACAATCTGTTTCTCTCTCTCTCAAAAAAAAAATCAATAAAACAATTCTTTATATAAAAATAACCCTAATCCTCAAGGTGATGGTATTTGGAGATGGGGCCTTTGGAAGGTAATTAGGTAATGAGGGTGGAGCCCTCCTGATAGGATTAGTGCCCTAAGAAGAGGCAAAATACAGCTTGCTACCTCTCTTTGCTCTCCACCATGTGAGGCTATGAGAAGACGGACATCTCCAAACCCAGAAGAGGGTTCTCACCAGACCCTGGATCTGCCGGCACCTTGACCCTGCACATCTCTCTAAAACTGTGAGAAGTAAATGCTTGTTGGTTAAGCACCCAGCCTGTGGTCATTTGTTACAGCAGTCCTAACTTGTTACCGGACTGAAGGGGTTCATTCGCCTGCATGTGTCAAAGCCCAATAGACAGGAACGGGAGTTTGCAGCCAAGAAAGTAAGGATTTCTTGAGGAGATGGCGCCAGGCCTGGAGACACAGGTAGCTCATACTCAAATACTTGGCTCCCTGATAGCTTCCGGGGGGTGGTTATACAGGGGAAAAGTCATTAACCATGGTGACTAAAAGAGTTAGGGTGTGGTCTCAACTGATTGGTTGGTGCCAGGATATGGGTAATTGATCACTGCGTTCAGTCCTCATGTCAGCCATGGAGTTGCTCTATCCAACTTCACAAGGATTTGTTCTGTGGGGTCATTCCACTTTCCTGTTCCAGAGCTAAAACACAACTGAGGCCAAGATATTAGGATTCGTTTGATTGAAAACCCTGTCTCAATAGTCAATAGACCCAGGGGCTTGTTCCTAAGATTACTGGATGCTGACCAGAACCTCACTGTCCTGAGGGCTTAACGATTAAGCAAGGGAGAAGGAGGTGTGTGAGCCAGGGCAGGGCGCTAGGTGAGGCCAGTTTGAGTCAAAGGGAAAACATCAAAATAAAAGTCCACAGAAAAGGAAATAAGGTTTCTGCATGGTGACAAACTGACTAAGACACCCACGTTCAGCAGCAGCACTCACAACAGCCAAAAGGTAGAAGCAACCCAAGCGTCTATCAATGGGTGAATAGATAAAATGTTGCAGATACATGTGTTCAGAAAAAAAGTATTTATTTGGCAACTTTACAAAAATATTTAGGCACATAATTTTCATGTTTATGTCACCTGGTTTACATATCTCAATTCTCAGTACCTCTTAAAAACACTAAAATGGTCATTTGGTAAATAGAATCTACACTGAAAAAATACTATAATAGGCCAACGTTTGTAGACAAAAATCAGTTGATCATCAGCATGAGAAAGCAACATTTATGAACAACATAATCTCTAAAAACATTTCTGTGAGACAATAAATCTAACCAGTAGATTTATTTTAAAAGTATTTTCAAAAAAGAAAGCTTAAAACAAAAAACAAAAAAACACCCTACCATGGAGTATCTCCTCAAACCATGATGAAGCGGGAGCCTAACACAAGTACTAGAAACAGGTTTAGTGAAGGTGCCAGAGGTTCACAAACACCAACAACTGAGATGAACCCAGACGCAGATGCAGACGAAGCGCGTTGTCCGGGCGTTTATTTCGGAGAAGGGAAGGAGGAATGACGGGCATGCAAACAGCCACCTTAAAGGGACAAACTGGGAACGTTTTAACTGAATCACCATTCTGAAGTGTAATTACCTTCCTCTAAGACAGCGGTTCTCAACCTGTGGGTCGCGACCCCTTTGGTGGTCGAACGACCCTTTCACAGGGGTCGCCTAAGACCATCCTGCATATCAGATATTTACACTACGATTCATAACAGTAGCAACATTACAGTTATGAAGTAGCAACGAAAATAATTTTATGGTTGGGTCACAACATGAGGAGCTGTATTTAAAGGGCCAGAAGGTTGAGAACCAATGCTCTAAGAGGTAACATAATGTTTGTTTCTTGAAATTTACCGTAAAAATATAAATAATTCCGTCATTTTTAAAAAACAACGTGGAATCACCTGTATCACACAATGGCCACAATTATGGTATATCCGGTAGGAATTTTAAAAGATCTTGAAAAGACACTGTTATTTAAGCATTCCGGAAGCAAACAAGGTACAGGTCACATTTTTCAAGAAATACACACATTGTCGAGGCCTCTAGCATTTAAAGAACACAACTTAAGAAACTTGTTTTGCCTAAAGTCTCACCATAAAATGACAGTAACAAAATCTGCCAAGTGCCTAATATATACTAGGCATTGTGCTGAGTAGTTTTGCATCCAATACCTCATTTCTTTTGAATATTAGTATTAGGAGGAACTAATAATACAAAGTTATGGGGAAGCAAGAATAAACGCAGTAAAGGGAAGAGGGACTCAGGGTAGTCATGGAATTCTTATAGCCTGGCACATCTCAGAGCTAAAAGACTAGTATAAATTATAAAAGTCCTCTTAGAGTTAAAAAAAAAAAAGCTTCAGCTTTATGGGTGGGTCACCCCTAATCACTGATACTGATAAATCACCGACTCCTTCAACTACTTCTTTCAGTTAGGGTCTTGCTGAAGAATACAAGCAAGAAACATGTCCTATTCATCTCATTTTCCCCAGAGCTTCGTGTTGTATATTGGTTTGATATGATTTCAAATTTACTTGTTTATGACAAAAATAAAGTTGTTTTAAGAGTAAAGCTGCTTTGCCCTAGCTGGTTTGGCTCAATGGATAGAGCGTCAGCCTGTAGACTGAAGGGTCCCGGGTTCGATTCCAGTCAAGGGCACATGCCTGGTTGCAGGCTTGAACCCTAGTAGGGGGCATGCAGGAGGCAGCCCATCAGTGATTCTCTCTCATCATTGATGTTTCTCTCTCTCTCTCCCTCTTCCTTCCTCTCTGAAATCAATAAAAATATGTATTTTTTTTTAAAAGAGTAAAGCTGTTTTGATATAAAAGTGAAGTAAAATATGTCATGATGACATCATCTCAGCTGTTGAGGAGCGTCCCTGGAGGCCTATCAATAAAAAACATCTCAAGAGGAAGCAACTGTGACGAGGGCCTATTTAGACTATAAATAGTCTGCATGTTTGTGAAGAGAGTTTATGAGGTCTATTTGAAATTCTCTCTGGGCAAGGAGACCCTTTGCTGATCTAAACAGCTCTCCCAAGACCTTTGGGCACTAGCTCCCCACAGTAATGGTGACTCCTACCAGCAGTGACAAGAGCCTGCAGCAGCCTCTCAGAGGACATCTTGCCGGCCAGCTAGGGCCAGCATTCCCCAGCAATCTGCTCTAGCACAAGCGATCTGGTTTGTGCTGGCAGCTGGAAGGCAACTCCGTTGATTAAGCTGTCTCTCCCAAGAACCAACCTTATAGAAAAGGTACACCTCAACTAGATTTGGGCTTTATTTCATTCACCTTCCCTCACCTGGCCTGGAACAGTAGTGTAACTATCATTGCTTTGGAGTATGTTGTTTTGTTATGGGCTTAGGAAATTTTTAGAATTCCCACAGTGAACATGTGTTAAATAAAATACTGGCAAAGCAATCTTAGTCTCTGAGCATAATTTTGCCACCCAAAACAAAACACTGAGCATAACGACTGGCAGCAAATAGATGCTCAGTAAATCTTTGCTCACTGACTAAGGCCATCACAAAGGAAAGGCAAGCCTAAATTCCTAGGTACTACTCCCAACCAGTCAAATGTGTGAAATTCTATTATTCTTTCCATGAAGATCACATACCAGCTTTACTGACCCGAACTTTCCATGGATTTCTGATACAATAGGACTACCGAAAACTTTCCACCTACATTCAAGATGGATCCTACAAATGACTGACTCATAAAGTCGACAGCCATATGAGGTCATTAAAAATCACTGGACATGTTATGTTGGCAATGTGTAGCCCCATCAACCAGGGTTATTTGAATCAATCTGGCACTGACTGAAAGCAAACTGACCAAAAAGGACTCTACTGTCATTAACTCAAAAAGAAGCTATTAGTCAGAATTTTGCTTTAAAAGAATTCTCTCCACAGCTCATCTGTCTCACAGAGCAAATTACAGACTGAACTCGACACTGCCGCTTTTTCCTCCCAGGAGGTAGTTACCAGGTCAGAGAATGTTTGACCTTGTAAGATATCAACCTCAGGATACACTCCAGACAGCCTGGGTGATGCTCTAGCACTAGGGAAATCTCCAGCGTCCTGCTCTAACCGAGCTGCACATAATGGAAGCAAACTCCAAAAAACGGTTGGCCAGTTCTGTCCTTGCTCAGACAGAAATAGCACTAGGGAAATCTCCAGCGTCCTGCTGTAACCGAGCTGCACATAATGGAAGCAAACTCCAAAAACGGTTGGCCAGTTCTGTCCTTGCTCAGACAGAACTCTCAAATAGACCCCAACTCCCCCAGGCTGCTTCCTCTTATCCTACAATGTGGATGGCAGTTGAAGGGGGCATCCAGGAATCACAGCACATACAGACAGGAGCTATAAGTTGTCCTATTGCGTCTGGTCAGTCAGTTCGGCATAGGGTATGGGCCCTGAGATCATGTGCATTTAGCGAAGCTGTATCTTATACATGATTTTCTCAGATAAACCTGGAGAGATGGCGGATCTTCAAGGGAACCTGATCCCAAGAGGAAATTCAACTCCTGGTGGGGTTCTAGTTCAACACCTCGAAACACATCCAAAGGCCTTTCATGATGAGAAATTCTACAACACAAATTATTTCTAATGTCCAAGTTCTTTCTTCCATGTGGCTAGTAGAAAAAGGAACAGAACTGCTGGAATTAGGTCTCACAATGCCTTTCCACTGTGCCCAGGCAAACCCAGGCAGTGACAGGCAACAGTCACAGCCAGAAGTGCGTATCAGCTGCGGCCAGCCTGGGAGTTAGAGGAGAGCGCTGGCATATAGTGTGATCCATCATTCTCCCTGATTTGCAAAGCCTATTCCTCTCTGACTAAAATTCAATCAACTGCTTGCCGCAAGCTAATCCAGCTAGCACCCCCATTTCCTTACTCCCTCTTACAGGACAGTTAATTTATGGCAGCATGGTACAATGGAAAAAACACATATTTTGACTAATTAGCAAATCACCTACTTTCTTTGAGTCTTGTTTTCTCATTGGTAAAACAGGGACAGTAAGAACCATCTTACACAAGGTAATGTCCTATGCTCCCACCAGAATTTCCTCAGATCAGCTGATATGGGGGGGGGGGGCAGGGGAGTGAGCCTTAGGAACTCTTACATGGAGCTTATAACTTGGAAGTTGGCTGTGAGGCTAATTCTGGGGACCCAGCACCACTGGCCAGGCTTTAATAAAGACAAAGCAAAATAAGGGAAAAGCATAAATATGACCTCCATCAAAAATATAAATAGATCAAAACCTTCCAGGTGCCATATTGAGACACCAAATTATTCATTGTTTAGATCAAAGGAGCCCAGTGGATCCCACACCCAATGAACTAAAAGTAGTGTGTGCACCAGGCACCCAGCCTCCTGCATACTCACTGCACAACTGGCTGAGCAAACACTCCTCCCCAAAGTCAGCAGATGTGTCTGAACCAAGTCACAGGACTGTGTTGAATTTAACACCCTGGCCCACCCAAAGAGGCAATTCAATGTCCATTCACAGCTGTTCTCCCAGAATGCAGCATTGGGCTTGAGAGAAGCTGGTGTCCTCAGTAAGGCAGTGAAAGGACAAAGACCAGAACGTAGGTGGGAGTGACCACAGGAGAGAGGTGTGCTCATGCCGTCAGGAGAAAGGTGACAGCTCTAACACCAACCAGCCCTCAACAATACACAAACATCTAACCAGCCTTTCCCCTCAAGCCAATGCATTCAGGAATGTAAGACCCAGTCATATTGGTTTAAAGAGGGGTAAAAAGAGTAGCAGCTAAACCCGGAGAAGGGATGCACGGGGAAATACAGAGGGGTCACCTTGCCTGCCTGCCTACCATTCTCACTCAGGGAAGGGCCGGGCTGCATGGTTCACAAAATGCACCTCTTCACATGCCTCTGATCTCACACCTCAGCGTTTGGTTTCACACCGCTGTGGGTGAGGTGGGGCGGGTGCTTCCAACCCCACATATAGATTGCAGTGTCTAAGAACTGGATAAAGTTCTACGACTTGTTCATAGTCACATCTGCTGAATGGATGGATCAAGCTGAGTTCTCTGTCTTACTTCACTCAGTCACTACAGCCATAGTGAGCTCATTCAACGACTTCCGAAAACCTCTCTGTATCCCCAGCACTTAGGATCAGGCCTGGCACATGTTACACACTCACTACATTTTAGGTGAATGAATGAATCAGAGAGATAGATAAGTGCTTCCTCCAGCACTTCATTATCCCCATCCCACACAACCAAGAGGGAACAGCAAGTTTTCAAGGAATGCACTCTGCTCATCCCAGGAGTTCTCAGGAAAGCCAACATGCAAAGTGATACACCTCTAAGCCCCGCCTATTTTTTTAGAGCCAAAGTTGTAGTCTTTGGCAAATGCAACGATATCCTTATGAAGAAAATGCAATCGTTAAGAAATGTAATTCAAAGAAGAGACACTGCCGATACTCCACTGCATTTCCAGCAGAAGGAAGGCTAGACCTGCCTCCAGACGCAGCAATGACTTGAACGAGGAGGCTCCAGTTGGAGCACTTTATAGATGCAGCTCTCAGGGACACCTGGATATCAAAGTATGGAATACAACAGTTTTTCCAAACACCGATGGTTCACTGTCGGCACAGAAGAAAAATAAATTAAAAAGCCTGGTGCATTTTCCAGTCTGATATAAATTAATTCAAATGGCATAATTAAAATAGAGTCAATTATAAGTTTCTCTCATAAAATGTTAAAAGGCAGCAATCAATCCTAAGATTGTATAAGTGCAAAGGAATGGTATTTTCTCCATAATCAAGACACCCCAGTATCTGTGTAAGAATTGCCAGTGCTCCAAGCTGATCAAAGTCTTAGGCCTACGTCGCTGATGCAATCTTCTGGTCATACTGCTCCTTTCCCCTTAATGTCCAGCTTGTTACTGGCCTCCGACTGTTTGCTCAGCTGCTCTTCAGAGAAAATGATGTAGGAATACACCAGGCTCCCAGCAATACTGCAAAATAGAAAACATCATCAGGGAGTAAGGAAGGGATGGCAAATGCAAGGGAGACTGGTGTGAGGGTGGAGTCACCTGTATAAATCAACGGCCCATAAAATTAAAACAGATGCAGCATTTTCATCTACAGAACGAGAGACCCTCCCCTATCCTGGTATTATCTACTGCGGTTGACGCTCCGGGAAGATGAATGTTCGCACAGACTTGTCAACAGGACTGCCAATTTTATACAAGGTTTTTGGAAGACAATTTGTTGAAATAAAATAAACCTTAGAATTCTGCATATCCTTTGACCTAGTCATCTATTTCACTGATGAATTGTGCACATCTCCTTAGACTTATCAACGAAGTGTTTATCACATCATTTATAATAGCAGAAAATTAAAGGGTAAATGTCCCACAGTGAGGAATTATATAAATTCATACAATAAAATAACATTCATCCATTAAAATGATGTAAAATAAAAACAGGCAGTGACATCTTAAATGAAATAAATCTCACAAATCTTTAACTATTATCTAATCCCATTTTATTTAAATAAACAAGAATATGTATATTGATATGCACCAGAATCAAGTCTGGAAGGAACACAAGAATATTAACAATGGTTACATCTGGATGGTGAGGTTATAGGTGATTTTGTTTTTATTCGTATTTTCTGCATTTCTGAAAATAATCATTCAAGGCAAATGTTATTTTTAATAAAAATAAAAATCATCGCAATGAATAAGCAAGCATGCGGATGCTGGGTGATTCAGAGCCGGTTCTTCTCTGACTAGAATCACATCCGCAGTGGAAAACCCATTGTCTGAGCTCTCAGCCTCGGAGTGGGTTGCTGGCGCCCTTCACTTGTCCACCACACCTACCACCCGGGGGGTTCACTCTTTAGGGACAGTGATTACTCTTATCTGTTCTCTGTGGGGATCTCAACCGCACCTGCGACACACAGCTTCAGCCCTGACCTGCTCTTCCGCTGAGCCTGCCCCCGTGGCTCCCTTGGGTCTCCAGCTGGCAGCCTGGCCTGGGCTCTGCTTTCAGATGTCCCTGCCCTAGGTTTGGCCCCACCCTTCTGCTTGACCATTTGGCTCATAAACGTGCTGCTTATTTTAAATCAGTTCCTTTTTCCTCCGGGCTTTGGTGAGAGGTGCCTCGCTCCCGCAAGTAAGGATGATGAGGCACTTCACAGCACTTAATAATCAAATGGTGGCCATTTATGCAACTCTATTACATGTCATGTTATTGTATATACATCTGCTGCTGCAATATTCCTGTGAGGTACACTGTCTCTGCAGATGAGAAAAACTGAGTCCCAGAGGCAAAAGATAACTTGCTCAGGGTCACAAAGCATCCGAATGATGGGCCAGAATAGAACCCCGTCAGTCCAGTTTTTCCTACTGAAATGGCTTCCTCTGGCCCCTGTTCCACTGGGTGTTGCAGGTGCCTGTCCTTATCTTGTTCCCATCGGCCTATAAATTTCCCAGGGCTTTCCTCTCAGCCCGACAGAGTCCCTTGCACAGGCCTGGCACTTTGTAGCAGCACAGTAAATAACTGCTGAACGATATCCGTTACAGCCCTGTGCACAGAAAGGAACCTCATGACCCAATCCTCGTGCCAGTGTTCACAGAGCTCGTCTGCTCATCTTCTTCATCTGGTAACTTTATTCCACTTCCTTTTCTTTCTTTTTTTAAAATTTTCTCTCTCTTCTGGAAGCTTTTTTAATTTTCTAGTGCACCAAGTAGATAATTTTTCCTGGCCGCTGGGCTAGGACCTAAGGAGATGGTTTACTGTGTAGCCTTTGGACTGGGGCTAAATATTCTTGAGGTTCACTGTACAGCTACATGGGAGTCAATTTCCACCAACCCCACTCCATGCCCCAACACAGTGGAAGGACTGCTCCTTCTTTCTGTCATCCTAGTCTCCTCCAGATTCCCACTCGCATGACAACCTATTTTCCTGTCAAGTTCATCTTTGACGCTCCTGTTAGGCCAGTTTCACCTGGAGAGGAATAATGGAGCAATGCAGGCCGGACGACAAGGACCTTACCCCAGGCGTAGTCCTTATGGAGATCCGGGACCCTACGCTGTTAGTGCAGTTGGTGTAATGAAAAATCAGTGGCTGTGGAGTTAGGCCAGGGGTGGGCAAACTTTTTGACTCGAGGGCCACAATGGGTTCTTAAACTGGACCGGAGGGCCGGAACAAAAGCATGGATGGAGTGTTTGTGTGAACTAATATAAATTCAAAGTAAACATCATTACATAAAAGGGTACGGTCTTTTTTTTTTTTAGTTTTATTCATTTCAAACGGGCCGGATCCGGCCTGCGGGCCGTAGTTTGCCCACGGCTGAGTTAGGCCTTTGTTCAACCTTGAATATACTGCTAGCTCTGTGTCCCTAGAAAAATTTGTTAATTTATCTGAGATTCTATTTTCTGTGTTAATAAAAGAAGAATAATACTACCATCCAGCCGGCATGTCTCAGTGGTTGAGCATCGACCTATGAAGCAGGAGATCAAGGTTCAATTCCTGGTCAGGGCACATGCCTGGGTTGTGGGCTCAATCCTCAGTGTGAGGCATGCAGGAGGCAGCCAATCAATGATTCTCTCTCATCATTGATGTTACTATCTCTCTCTCCCTCTCTGAAATCAATAAAAATATATTTTTTAAAAAAGAATACTATCTATCTAGGCTTATTTGAGGATTAAGTGAGATAGCATGTATAAAGAACCAGGCCTTAATCCTGGCACACAGTTAAGCAATCAGGAAATATTTATTCCCTCCTCTGTCAGCTCTGATATTCACCAGCCAGAGGCAAAATGCAATGTTAATAAAGGGACGGTGGTATAATCAGAGTTAACCTGATGCAAGAGGGCACCCTGTTGCCACATAACCAGCGCAAAACCACATACAGAGACTATTGAACTCTGGAGAATGAAGAGCAGAGACTGTTCAGTCTCACAAGTCCCAACAAGAGGCAGTACAAGATTTTCCATCTCATCTTTATTCCTGACTTGATCATTATCAGGTATATAAATTCTCAGAAATGACCTTTCCTGAATCACCTGAAGAGAACTGACTATTCATCAACAAGAATACCGTGTGCCAAGCAGTCATGAGTTAATGCTTTGGAAGGGAATATCACACAGTTGCCCTGTAAACAACATGGGGGCTAAGGGTACCAAAAATCCACATATAACTTTGGATGCCCCAAAAACTTTACTAATAGCCTGTTGCTGACTGAAAGCCTTACAGAAAATAGGCAGTTGATGAACTCATATTTGGTATGTTGTCAGTATTATATACGACTAGAGGCGTGGGGTCCCTCGGCCGGGTCAGCGATCAGGGCCAATTGGGGCCGGCCGGCCAGGGGAAGGGACCGTAGGAGGTTGGCCGGCCACGGGAGGTTGGCTGAAGGAGCGCACTGACCACCAGGGGGCAGCTCCTGTGTTGAGCATCTGCCCCCTGGTGGTCAGTGCATCGTCATAGCGACTGGTCGACCGGTCATAAAGGTCACTTAGGCTTTTATATTTATAGATAATCTTACAATAAAGTAAAGCTAGAGGAGAAAGAATAGTTCTAGTACTGTACATAGTTACTGAAAAATCCATATACAAGTGGACCCACACAGTTCAGACCTGTGCTATTCAAGGGTAAACTTTAAAACTGCTTCCTGGCAACTTTGGGAATGCTGGGAAACTGGGAGGAGGGGAAGAAGAAGATGGAAAAGAGAGAGGGAAAAGCCTAGATTTGGGGCGGAGGGGGGAGACCTATATCTGAATTTTCATACATCACTACCATGATTGTGAACCAGGATCTTCTACTACTTCAAAAAAAGAAAAACTTCTCATTAATCTGGCTCCACAAACATTCACATGAAATTTGATAACTTCTGATACTTTGCAACTGGTGTTTATATATTCGACCATTCTAAATATTCATTTTTTAAATCTCAAGCAATTCTCCAGCTGCCTAATATTCACATCACATAGTACTACCAAATTCACTGAGTCTGTGGCAGACACAGCCAGGAGATAAACAGAAGAGAAAGGCAAAGCTACCGTGCCCTGCAGACAGGGGTCTAGCTAGAATAATGCAGGAAAGACTGGAAAGTGCTGAGCTGTGCCCCTCCTCGGCTCTGATCCACTTCTGATCTCCCAGAGCCATGCAAACACAACCTGCCTCTCCTAGACCGAGAGCCATGCACACATTTTCCAGCCACAGAGAAGTAGACAGCCATTCACAAATGCAAACTAAAATGCCTTCAGCAGAGCCACTTCAGGGCCAGGCACAGAGTCCTGACGTCCAGCTGCCCCCATCTCTCCTTGTAGTCCATAATGTGCTCCTCCACCCCATCTCAACTCACTCACTCCACTCCACCACACTGGCCTCCTTGCTGTTCCTTGAACACACCAGGCACACTCCCACTTCAGGGCCTTTTTCTTTTTTTTAATGTTTTTTTAATTGATTTCAGAGAGAGGAGGGGAGGGAGAGAGAGGGATAGAAACATCAATGATGAGAGTCTCTTTGCTTGGCTATCTCCTGCATGCCCCCTACCAGGGACTGAGCCCGCAACCTGGACATGTGCCCTGACGGGGAATCGAACCGTGACCTCCTGGTTCATGGGTTGATACTCAACCACTGAGCCACACCGGCCAGGCCCACTTCAGGGCCTTTTCACTTGCTCTTCCCTCAAGAAATCAATGTGGCTCATTCCCTCCATTTTTTAGGTCTTTACATAACATATAACCTTTCAGCAGGTGCCCCCACCCCTGAAATACTCCCTATCCCCCCTGCCCTGCTTTATTTTTCTGCAATACTATCTATCAGAGCTAACATTTATCACCAGCACATAGTTCACTCATTTATCTCTTCCTTCATTTTCTGTCTCCTCTACTACAAGGAAAACTCCATGAAGGGAAAGGGTTTTAATCAGTTTGCTAGCAGCTCTATCTCCACTGCCAACAACAATGTTTGGTACCTGGTAGGTGGCTATTATACATTTTTTTATGAATAAATCTTCCCAGCTAGATTACAAATTCCCTGAAAATAAAAATTAGCCTATGGCTTTGCATGCACTAAGTAGTTACTTCCTTTAATACATGTACAGAAAGGGCTCAACAATTGATTCTTTCCCTGTCTGCAGAGGAAAATAGAATAAAAGACAAATCAGGCAGGAAGTAAGCAAGGAGACTCTGCAAATGTTCAAAACAAGAAGGGCCATTTTAACCTCCAATCCCATGTGCCCTCACATGGTTGAATTATAGGGCATCTTTTAAAAGATGGATCAGGGTTAGAATCTCAGCTCTGATTCTTACTATGGTAATAGCTGTGTGACTTTGGGCAAATTATTTCACCTCTCTGACCTTGATTTCATTATTACGTGAGATGATTAAATGAGATGACACTATAAAGGTGACCATCATCTACAAGCACTCAACAAACATTAACTTCCTAACTGTTGCCTTCCCAGGGATCTATTTATGTCCTTGCTATACTAAGATAAGTGTTGGTCTGTGCACATACTTTAAAAATAGAAGTACCTTAGTCATACAATTCTGGCCAGGATGTGAACCAATCTATCTGCCTAGGAGTTTTAGGATAACCTAAATGTTACAGACACTTTCAAAGAATAGTTTAGGAATTTCTTATAAACATACACTTATCACACAACCCAGGAATTCTATTCCTAGGTATTTATCCCAAGTAAAATGGAAACGATGTTCACACACAAACTTCTAAGCAAATGTTTTAGCAGCTAATACAAAACAGTTAAAAACTGGAAACTTGTCTTTCAATTGGTGAATGGATAAACTGTGACATATCCAGTTTATCCATTCACCAATTGAAAGAATAGAATTCTACTCAGCAATAAAAAGGTATAAACTACTAATATATGCAACAACACAAAATCTCAAATGCAAGATGGACTATGCTAGATGAAAGAAGTCAGGCCAAAAGCTACATAATATTATGTATCATTATATGGCATTCTGGACAGAAAACAGATTATGGGCAGAGGTTCAATGCGAAGGGACATAGGGAGATTTTTTTTTAGGTGTGGGCGTGTGATACAAACGTTTCATATCTTGAATGTGGTGCAGTAGTTGTCAAAACTCATAAGCTGTACATTAAAAGGGTTTAATTTTACTGTAATTAAATGTATAATTTTTTTAATGGAAACAAAAAAAGGGGGGGGGGACTACAGCTAAGATGAATTCCAGAGATTCTAAGAATTCCAGCCTGGGCAGTTATGAGGATGATGGTGTCATTACCTGGAAAGGCTACATGACTCAAGTAGAAGCCGCAGACAGAGTGCAGCCACCGGGAGAAGTGCAGCAGCACGCGCTGTCACCACCCTTCTCTACTCCTTCCCACCCTCTCTGTAGCTGTCTCAGGCTTGGACCAGCACCTTTGTAACTGGCCACTGGAAAAAGGCATTTAGGGGATTTGGAGAGAGCCAGACTCGCCACAGAGCCCTACTTCTGTCAGCCTAACATGTATCAAATCCAACATCTTGAAACAGAAATTCTACTGGAAGAATTTTTCCAGATGTTAGATTTCATACATGTTAGGCTGACATAAGTTGTAACACTCCAATATACTCGGGAACTTAAAGTTATTTTAAGTGGCTTCCAATGTGAAAAAAAGATATCTAACCTGTCTTATAAGATTATTTTATAAGAGAGTTGAACTGTAGAGATCTAAACATGCAAATAGAAGCTTCTACTTCATTGTGGCTCTCGGGTTAATCATTTTAAGGGGACAAAAAGAAAATTAAGGCATCTCTGACTCAGGTCTATATAGTGTCATAATGACTTTTAATCCAGACTTTTAGAAATGAGTGAAAATCAGGCCATGTCCAAAGTCAGAACTGGTTCACCATTTTGCTCCTTATATCCTGGCCCTTCCACACAAATTTTAACGAAAGAGATATTTACTAAGCACAGATGTCAAGCAGTGAGTTAGGTACTTTATACTCATTAGGTTACTTCATTCTAACAACTCTAAAATGATAGGTATTTCCATCCTTAGCACATTACAAACACTGAAGCTCAGGAAAGATGAGCAACTAACTCAGTCGCACAGACGGCTCGTTTCGGAATGGCAACTCCAACCAGGTCTGAGACCCGACTACTCATCTTCCCTCTATGATGTGCAATTCTCAGGTCGACTGTATACCCACCGTCCCCCCAACTCCGAATCCCACAAATCACCAACGGTTTTTCCTCTAAAAGGCCAACAGCAATAGTGGCAAACGATGTCAGGGAAGGGGCAACGATGAACTATGAACCTATTAATATTTGTGTTAGATTCTCATATTGATCCATACGAGAGGTAGAATAGGTATTATCGTTTGTTTACATGTGAAGAGATTAAAGCTCAGAGAGGTTATGTAATTTGCTGCAAAGGAGAAAGATGATGCTACCATAGTCTAGGCGAGAGCTTCATAGTTCTCAATGTGCTTTTTCACCAATCCAGATAGAATTCAAAGAGCAAATACTTATTAAGCAACAACCAGGATTCATTCTAGGAGCTTGAGAAACTTGAGTGAAAAATATAGGCAGAGAGCCCTACCCTCATGGAAGTTACATTCTAGCAGGGAAGACAGAATATAGGCAATAAATATAAGTAAGCCAATTATACAGTATATTAGAAAGTGATTAAGTGCTCTGAAAAAAAGTAATCAAAAAAGCAGAATAAGATGATTCGGAAGAATCAAAAGGGGAAGAGTAGACTGCAATTTTTAAAATTAATTAATTATATATTTTTTGTTTTTATTGAATGTACTGGGGTGGCACGGTTTTAATAAAATTATATAGGTTTCAGGCTTACAATTCTGTAACACATCACCTGTATATTGTATTGTGTGCTCACCACCCCGAGTCAAGTCTCCTTCCATCACCATTTATCCCCCCTATAGCCTCTTCTCCCTCTTCCCATACCCCCATAGGTTACAATTTTAAATAAGGTGGTCAGGGTAGACTTCCTTGAGAAGGTAACCTCTGAGCAAAACTTTATAGGTGTAAAGAAGTTAGCCATGCAAGTATCTGGCAGTACAATGTTCCAGGCAGAGGAAATAGCCTGTACTAAGGCCCTAAGGTGGGAGCATGTCCAGTGTTCTAAAACAGTGGTCGCCAACCAGTGGTCCATGAGGTCGGAAAGGTTGGCGACCGCTGTTCTAAAGGAACAGGAAGGACCCCAATGTGGATGAAGCGGAGTGACGGAGAAGAAGAGAAGCAGGAGCTGACACTGGAGAGGTAAAGAGGAGGTAGGTCCTGTAGGGCCTTGTCAGCACTTTGGAACATGAAGAGCCTGGGGCGGGGGTAAAATAAGGAGTGTTTTACTTACTTGTTACAAGGAATACACTATCTATTCTGTTAAGGAATGCAGGGTGGGATTGAGGGATGGGGTGGACAAGAAAGGAGTCAAACCAGGGACAAATGTAGAAACTAGGCAGTAATTTAGACCAGGATATTGGTGGCTTAGATGATGATGAACAATGCAGATAGTGAGAAGTAGTCCTTTTCCGAATATATTCTGAAGGTAGAGCCAACAGAATTTGCTAACACAGTAGATATTGGGTATAAGATGGAAGAGTCAAACATGACTCCAAGGTTTTAAAACTGAAAGCCTAGAAGGATGGAGTCTCCATCAGCTGAGATGCAGAGGCTTTGGGTGGAAGAGACTTTGGAAAAACCAAGAGGAGGTCAGTATTGGACATGTCAGCTGGAGATGTCAAGTGGGCTGTTAAATACAGAGCATGAGTTCAGGACAGAGGTCTGGCCCAAATACAAATGTAAGAATTTTTAAGCATATAAATAGATTAAAAACCATGAGATTCAAAATTCTTGAGCTGAAAAAGATCTTTCATACAAGTCACGCTCATCATTGATGAAGATAAATAAAGTCTAAAGAAATGCAGTGATATGGCCAAAGTCAGACACATATAATGCATTTCTAACGGAGCTGGTATTCTTTAGCCCTGAATTTTCTTGAGAATAGTGTACTGCCATCTGGCATACTAAGTAAAGGTCTGTTCTTCGAAGAGCTAAGTAAAAGGAATTCAACTTCCAGAAAAGATTCCCCAACTATTATGCATAAAATATGGAACCACTTTCTCTCCCTTTCTTAAAAAGAACTACCTAAAGATGTTAAATATATAATACATTGGAAGCACTCCAAATAGGTTTAATAAATGAACAAATTTGACATTAAATAGCCCAATCTTATTGTGACACTATTTGTCAAAATGGTTATATTTAAATATTTTACTTACCTGATATTTAAGCCAATGAAGTTTGTCCACGTGAAAATATAATCTCCACCAAAGACCATTCCAATATAAGTTATTAATATATTCTAAAAAAAAAAAAGCAATGGACTGTTACATAGGTTTAACTGAGCTTTTTAAATATTCATATAAACTCCTCCATTCTATGACCCAAATACCTATTCTTAAAATACAAAACAACAAATAAACGGGTAATAACAAAATTCCAACAAGCCTAAAATGAGTGTAGTATGAGCAAGAACACTAACAAGGAAACAATGACATTAGCCTCTGCCCAATTTTTTCTCTACAGACGCTAAATGCTTTCACCAATACTAAAAAATACTAACAAGGTTATCAAACTTTCTCTGCTCTGTGGTATCGGCTGACATTACAAATCTAAATAGAGAAACACTGCTGTTTCCAAGGTAGAAAACACTAATGCATACTTAGCAATAAGAAAAGAATGCTCTTCCTCTCATTGAGATAACTGTTCACTTGTGAGGGGACAGTGAAGAAGAAAAGCCTGGTGACATCAAGAATCTTTCCCTCTTTTTTGAAAAGGATAAAGGGGATGGTGGGAGTTTACCAACATGAAGAAAGTTTTTAGAGGAGCCTTCTTACTATTTTCAAAACACACATGGGAAGTCATCTCAAAGTAGCAATACCTAAAATCACATCTCCTGACTCACTTAATCTCCCAGGCATAAACATCTTCTGCTTATCTGTAGTCCCCTTTAATTAAACTCGGACCACAAAGGTGAAATAAAATTTTCCAAATGTATTCAGTTCTTCCCTAACCTCCATTGTTTCACATTCCTAAGTCACTTACCTCCCTCTCTGCCTTTACAACTGCCATAAACGGTAAATGTCACAAACATTTTTAGTAGCTGGGTTCTCCTAGATTAGGCCTCTGAAGCACAAAATGCTATACTTTAAAATGAACTTCAAAATTATTTTTATAATGGAGTGCCCTTTGAGCATTCAAAATTATGTCTACCTCTTCTAAGTCTAAGGATGGAGAGAGTAAGTTACCTTAAAGCAGATCTTTTTAATTATTTCAGGGGGGGGGTATGTGAAATGCCACGTAACAGTAGGCAACTGGGGAAAATGTGTAATAGGACCTCTCTTCGAATACAGAGATCCAGAGATCCAGGGAGAAGGTAGGTTAATTTGTATAATTGCTCAAGGAACTTTAGAAAGGGAAAAGACAGAGAACCCAATCCTTATTGCGCAAAACCAATCAGCAGAAGGTAGAAAAACTGTAAGTACCACTAGGGCAGCCTAACAAAGGTTTGCTATCAGGAAAGGACCCCAATGCCCACAAAGCAGAACTAACCAGGAAGCACAGAAGAGTCTAGCAGTTCAAAACTAATTCTCAAGTTTTAGTAATACCTGAGAATCATCTGGAAACTGCTAAAGATGATAATTTCCAGGCTCTACTTCAGAGATGCTGACTCAGTATAGCCAAGGTGGGCCTTGGAATTTCCATGTTTAACTAGCTATCCTAAGTAATTTTCCCACCACACTTAAAAGAAACAAGGAATGCTGACCCAAGGGTTTATGGGGTTGGGATCCTCAAGCACAGAGGACAGCTTAAAGCCCCTTGGGGAACAATGACTGAGCTAAAGGGTATGAACTGAGAGACCAATGAAAGAAGCTCCACTGTCACTCATGAGAGTGAAATAGCAAGGGCTTCAGTGGACTCTCATCTGCCAGAAGGTTCAAGACATCCTTCAAGAGCGATACCACGTGGCAGACAGAAGCAACAGCAATTGTACACGACTAGCACACAGACAATCCAATTCTCTCCCTCCCTCTGGAGTTTGGAAGTAAAACTGATCCCTTTGGACTAAGTTCATAGGGTTCTATGCAGAGAAGGAAATAGCAAAAGTAAAGTACTGGACTTCATGTTCATGAGAGCATGACTATATCTGTGCCCCATGCTGATAATGATAAAGAAAGTGCACTAAGAAATTGTAAGCAAATAGGTTTAGTTATTAAAATTAAATCTAGGCTCTCCTGTACCATCGTTCTTCTTGGCCAAAAACATGTTACCAGCTGCCCTGCTCTTGCTGTTCTTATTCTGAAGATGCAAGCCATCCACTTTGCTCTTAAAAGCATTTACTTTACAAAACGGAAACAGAGCTGAGAGCTCATTTGGGCCGGAGGAGGGGGGGACGGCAGTGGGCGCTAAAGCCATGTCAGCCAGCCAGACCTTTGAAAGTAGATTAACTGTCTAGATTTCAATGGAATTCAAAGAACTGATTATTATAGTTCAATCTACAATTCTATTCACACCGAACACTCCAATTCCATGAAGTTTTGACCCAAATCTAATTTCTAAAATAAGGTCATGTGGACACCACTCCAATGGGGGTGCAAAGGGTAACAGAGCAGTAAAAACTTTTCTCTGCAACCACTTCCCTCACTTTTTGACAAAAGGGGCATCATAAAGGAAGTCCCAAAGGCAACTAACGTCAGCTCAATATTTAAGTCAATTTGGCTCTCCTGGCTGAAGACAAATGAGCCTGACTCAAATAAAATGATCAGGAGGAAATGACATCACTGGGAAAGTCAGATGCAGCTTTTAAAAGTGGGCCATTAGGTTTGGCTGACACACAGGAAACCTCCCTTGATTAGTTCTGGCAGGCACCCTTTCCCCACAAAACAGCCAGCACTCGATGACGCAGAGAACAGAGCAGCTCTCAGCAGGGGTTAAAGACAGGCCTCTCCCTACTGAGCTGTCAGCTGCCCCGTCAGAAACAGGCCCAATTCTCCTTCCTCTTCTCTAAGATAACAGGCTCTCCTTTTCTCACGCTCCTCGGAGCTAAATTGCCTGAAAGTAGAGATGATGTCCTCCCTGAGTTCTTAAAGACTGTTTCAGAGACCATCATCACAATTCATCAGACTAAAAAAAAAAATGTGAAGAAATAAGGAAAAAATATGGCTTAAGGCCATATTCAACTTATTTGAGAGGAATAATTTTCAAATAAAGCAGGTCCCCAAAAGATAACAGTATTTTTTCAACTCACCTTAATACAGCCAACTATTGTAGTTGTAAGAGCAGAATTATACTGAGTGCAGAGTACTGTGGCGTACATCAAGATAAACCTGGAATAAAGAAGGAAGAGGTATCTTATGAGTAAGATCCAGGTGCTGACTTTACAACAAGCATGTCAAATTCGCGGCCTGCAGGCCACATGCGGCCCACAACGAATATTTTTGTGACCTAGCCAATATAATGGTAAGTAAGAAACATTTTAATAAAAATGTCGTAACTTAATTTTTACAATATGCTGTTATACATAATTATTAATAATGAACTACAATGTTCGCTAATGACTGATTACTATAATCGTATTGTGTTCATTTCCCTTAACGCCTTACACGCAAGCGCACCATTTCTCTCCTCTAATACTAGCAGTGACTATTTTAGCAGCCGACTGACACGTCATTAGTCTTGGACTGACTTGTTTGGTGTGCACAACAAGAAATATTTTGCTTTCGGAGAACAAGAAAAATAGGTTTATTTGTATTACGCTTATTCATTTGTGCAGTTATTCAGTGTCTGGTAAGTTCATGCTCAAGAAAAAATATTAATTTTTATTAAAATGTTCTATTATTTTATGTTAATGATTACTCATTTATTTCAGCCCTTTGTATTCAGCATGTCTCTATCGAAATAAACCTAAGCTTCTATGAAAATTAAAGCTTTTGTTTTTTTTGCAGCCCACATAAACTTAAACCTTGTTTATTTGGCCTTTGAGTTTGACATGCTTGCTTTACAACAATCACTAATTGTGCAAACTCAGGCAACCTACCTGAGTTCTGAGCCTGCTTTCTCATGGTTAAAGGGACAACAACATCTCCCAAATGGTCAATTTAGAAAAAATATAAAGGAACTACATGGCGAAAAATAATGTTGAGAAATAATGGTGCTTATTACCCACTATGTAATTGGGTAAATATTAGTTGTTCTCCAGTCTCCTAAGCATGACTTTGGGATCAGTTTAGCTGCCCTGAGGGCACATTCCCAAGGGCTGTGAAACCACCTGAATGCGGAAGCTTAATTATCGGAGGCGGATACACTCAAGGGACAGAACAGGATACTGAGGAATGAGGCAAAGGGACCCCTCCAACACATTTCTCTAGGAAAACTACTTGATAACAAGACAGCAAAGGCTTACCCCATCACACAAGAGAGGGTGAACTGCAGAAGAAAGAGGGTATCAGCCCAGCCTTCAAAATCCATTGCCTGTAAAATATGGCAAAGCGTTCAGTTTTAGAACAAAATTAGCTGTCCCATTTGTTAATCTAAATCCTGTACTTGCTTGTATCCCTCCAAGGATAGATGATGTTTAAGAATTTCATATAGATGGAGCTGAACCAATAAGCAGTTTCAAAAGGTTTTCTCCTTTTCAAAATGCAATGCGAGGGAGATTTTGTACTTCTCCCTATTGGTACAAAGAAACTGGCATTTGCTTGAAGGCACAAGCCACACGGGGCAAATCTCAGTAGTTCTCCTAGATGGCTAGTAGGAAAGGCTTTCTCAAACATTGAAACATGCTTCCTCCTTGTAACATGTGAAGCTCAAGTACAGCCTTAGCTACACAAATTCAGCTGAGGTCTGTTCACAGAGAACTACTATTTAAAAACAGTTATAGTAAAAGCGAGGTTTTTTGTTGTTTTGTCTTTAAGCCAAAAGCAATGAAACGGAGAGACATGAATGGGTGCATTGATCATCTCGTCTCTCGTCCAAGAGGGAGGGTTTCTCTCTCAAGTACATAATTTCTCTTGCAATATGGATTTGAAAAGCAAATTTGAGAAACATTTCATCTTCTACCTCTCTGCCAACCTGCCCAGCTTCTACTCTTGCCACTGACATAAAAATCTCACAGCTCCAGCAATTTGGGCTCCTTATGGTTTATAAAACGTCACCGTGCAGTTTCACACTCACAGGCCTTTGCCTGGAATGCCCTTCCCCGCAACACTCACCTGGCTTCTGCCCACCCACCACACTAAAGGTCAAGCGCCTCCGTTGTGGGACTTTCCCTAGTCAAGAACGCCTTCCGTTGTGACTCAGCAGATGTACTCCGCCACGGGCTCTTATCTCTCTGACCTGTGTGTTTCTACACCAACTCTACAGGCTGTGAGCTGCCTGGAGGAGGACCCACATCACATCTATGAAATCATATTCCTAACACAGCACTTGACAGACGGTAGACATTCAGTTTGTTTCTAGTTCTTCCTTTGTTGGGGCATAACATACCAGAAATAAAATTAACCAATTATAAGTGTATAATTCAATGAGTCTTGACAAATACAGTCATGTAATCACCATGACAATCATGATAAAGAAATTTCAGCTCAAAATCATAAAACTCCTCGAAGAAAATATAAGAAAAAAAAGGTCCATGACACTGGTCTTGATAACTATTTTTTGGATATGACACCGAAAGCACAAACAAAAGCAAAAAATAAAAAATACATCCAACTAAACAGCTGCTGCACAGTAAAAGAAACCATCCACAAAATGAGAAGGCAACCTACTTAGTGGGGAAAAACACTTGCAAGTCACGTATCTGTTAAGAGTTTAATATCCAAAATCTGTAAGGAACTCATACAACTTGACAGCAAAATAAATTAAATAAATAAATAAATGAATGAATGAATGAATGAATAAATAAATAAATAACCCAATTAGAAAATGGACAGAGGAACTAAATAGACATTTTTTCCAAGGAGGACAGACAAAAAGGTGCTAAACATCACTAATCATCAGGGAAATGCAAATCAAAAATACAATGAGATATCACCTCACACCTGTTAGAATGGCCATTCCTACGCTGTTACAGCCTCAATGGAAAACAGTATGGAGGTTCCTCAATAAATTAAAACTAGAACTACCATATGACCCAGCAATTCCACTTCTGGGTATTTATATAAGGAAATGAAATCAGGATCTCAAAGAGATAAAATATAGAAAAACCTAAGTCTCCATCTATGGGTGAATGGATAAATCAGATGTTACAAACACACACACACACACACACACACACACACACGACAATGAAATATTATCTAAGTGTCCATCTATGGGTGAATGGATAAATCAGATGTTACACACACACACACACACACACACGCACGCACACACGACAATGAAATATTATTTAACCATGAGAAATGAAGGAAATCCTGCCATTTGCAATAACAAGACTGGAACCTGAGGGCATTATGCAAAGTGAGATAAGTTAGACAGAGAAACACAAGTACTGTATGATCTCATTTATATGTGGAATCTAAAAAGCCAAACTCAGAGAAACAGAGAGAATTACCAGGGACTGGGGGGTAGGGAGATGTTGGTCATAGGGCACAAACTTCCAGTTATAAGTTCTGAGGATCTAATGTAGAGCATGGTATTACAGTTAACAATACTGTATCGTGTACTTGAAAATTAATTAGTTAATTAAATAGGGGTTGTTCTAATTCTAACTCTGCCATTAACTTTCTGCAAGGCCATCATAAAATCACTGTAACCTCTTTAAGTCTCTATCTATATTACAAATATAGAAAGCAGTCTGCTCCATCTGCTCTTATGAGAATGAAATCAGAGAATGAAATGCAGACATTTCAAATGCATACAAGTTTACATACAGAAGATATTATTGACTTAAACTTCCACCACTATTATCTCTCAGTAGTAGATTTGCAAGTGAATTTTTCTTCTCCCTAAGACAGAAGTCACAGTAAACATGTACATCATTAATGAGGGAGGAAAAAAAACATTTAAAACAAAACTTCTGCTTCTAGAGAAGACGGAAGAAATGGCCCGCTTGTTCATTCTGTGTGACACAGAACTAAATGGGCTCCCTGCCACAAGGCCTGCAATCTTCAACACTGGCTGAGAGGTGGCTGTGATTACAGACTGGATATAAAAGATGCTTTCTTAGGCTTCGCTTCTGTTTTGGATGAACTCTCCGGTTCTAGGTACTGGTGGTGTAACCTAATACCACAGGCCAATACTCACCACAGGCATGAAAAGAATGTAGTGTCACCAACGGGCAAATG
The DNA here is from genome assembly GCF_000412655.1 of Myotis brandtii. NCBI lineage: Eukaryota > Metazoa > Chordata > Mammalia > Chiroptera > Vespertilionidae > Myotis > Myotis brandtii. Next base: position 2,326,673 of record NW_005359880.1, read on the forward strand.
ATTTGTATAAAGGACTCCCTAAAACTAGGCATCTGTTTGAATGGGACTTTTATTTAAATAAAAATATTTAGAAAACACATGTAATGAAAAAAAAACAACAACACCTTTTTGAGTTGCTTCGATTAAGGAAATTAAGAGAGAAAGGGAGTATCTAATATGATTAGGCACTAAATACTACATAATCAATAATACAATAAATAAAATCCAGTCCAGGGAAACAATCAGATTTGTCTGATATACCAGCTCTAATAGACTGATTCTGGCTGTCTGGACCACCGTCTGGTAAGCAGTTGGAGGCTGTCTAGACTTAGCAAAAAATGCTATGTCTACGTGGCAATATCTGCAAGGAGGATAGGATAACAGCACCAATTCACCACCCCTAACCTAGTGAAAAGCATGAAATAATCTCAACGTGCACTTCAGTCTAAGATGCAATCATCCTCACTCCCAGAAAAATTTGCTAAGAAAAGGGTCGCCAAATTACTTGAGATGTGAAATTCCAAATCATGACTGGGACATTTCTTAAGTGTTTTGATACCTCCCTACTTAGTATAAAGTCTAAAAATAATACACCATTTAGTCTTTGGACTTCATGGTAAAGAAAAAAGGTTGACGTATGATGCGATTCTATTTTGAAAATTCTTTTCCCCAAAAAACCGTGTAGAAAAAACTTGAAACCTTATCCTAGAAAGTAAACTGCTAGGAACCTTACTAAGACAGAAGGTAATGTCCGTGGTGCAAATGACCGCATGGCTCCTTCCCTACCTTGGGAAAGTCGTCCTGGGTACCGACATGGTTCTCTGCACTACTCTGACCATTCGCCACAACTTCTCCTGCTCTCCCTCACGCTCGTAGCTCAGACAAGGAACTGGAACCCAGGTATCTTTCACTCCCTCTGCTCACCAGGCTCTGCCACCTATGGAAAACCTATGTACCCTGGCAAAAGTAACTACAGACTCCAGCTCACCAACGAGTCACTTTTATTGGAAAAAGAAAGATCCTCAAAGGTGAGAATGGCTGAAAACATTAGTTTGTCAATCAAACACTAACCCGACCAAGAGAAAGATGTGGTCATTCGTAACTAAACTATAACGGATCCAACCCTCTTGTTTTATGTCTGGGGATACCAAGGTCCGCAAAGCAGAAGGGACCTGTCGCCACGTGGAAAGAATAGTTCGGGGTTGAGACTCAGTCTTTGTGGTCTACAGAGTGACCCAGAAACGATGAACAACTCTGGAGAGGCAAAACCAACCTAAACACCCTTCTTATTTAGTCAGCTACGCTCATGAAGAGACACCACCAGGGAGATGATTTGCGCAGCAATTTTTCCTGCAAAACCCATCTGAGCCGTGTAACGTAACCAGTGATATAATGCAGACATTATACAATGTACCTGCGCCCACAGTGCTGGCCTTGTGAGATCTACAGCAAGCGGTCTGTCTGTTCTCCACCCCGACCAAGAACACCTCGCAGGCTGTGCTGTCAGCAGGCCAGGTTCCCATCCCTGGGACTCCGTGAATCACGGGCTTTGTGTGGCAGGCATTCCCTTTGGAGGCAGCACCCGAACAGTTTAAACACAGTCTGTCCCAGCTGACACTTTGGAAGTCATTAGTCAAGTGATGCTTGCTCCACCTTTAGCTAGTGAACCAGATATCTTGTACGGGCAATAAACTGGCTTTTGCATGATACACGGTTTTGAGTGTGTTGTGTTTTTGTTTTGTTTTGTGTGTGTGTGTTTTTTAAGGAGAATCCTTTGAAGTTAGAAAACATACGTTTTTAAAAACTAAATGTTGAAATAGTATTTGGTTCCTTGGTTTCTGGTAAACCCAGCACTTTGAGAACCATGAATAAATTTGTTTTAAAAAATTACACACACATTTGGTTTGGTTTCTCAGAAGGCTTTGCCAATGACCTGTATTATGTCCTCACAGGGATGGATGAGTTGTTCAGTTGAATCTTCCCTTTCAGTTCTTATGGTAATTTAGTTTTTTTCTCTTCCTTGTCCTTCAATTCTTGCTTAAAGGCTGTGGCAGCCCCATAACTGCTCTGCAGAACTCCTGCCTCCCTGTGATTCCTGTCCTAACAGAGGAATTTTCCCCTCCTCTGCCTACTAAGATTAGCAGTGGGATTTGCAGAAAAATAATTGCATCTGATTCTGCTTCAATTTATATCCTAGGTCCAGAGTCTGCAACTCTGAATAATGAGAAAAGCTAATTTGTCCCACCTCACCCAGTTATTTTAAAACTTAAGATTCATCACTGGAGAGTCATTATTTCTTTTTTTTTTAACTTTATCATTTTCTTATCATTACTTTTATAAAATATAACTTAAAGTACATGCACATGGTTCTACAATCAAAGATGAATAATCAAGTCTTCCTCCCATTCCTGTTTCCTTTGTAGGGATTCAGAATGAGTCACCCAAAGAAGTGCCTCCGAGGTATTGCGGTTTATTTTATACTGAAGGCACTGACACCCTGCAGGCTCAAGAGAAACTTTTGCTCCCTCCCCCCTCCCCCAACTACTTAGAACAGCGGTTCTCAACCTGTGGGTCTCGACCCCTTTGGGGGTCAAATGACCCTTTCACAGGGGTCGCCTAAGACCATCGGAAAACACATATATAATTACATATTGTTTTTGTGATTAATCACTATGCTTTAATTATGTTCAATTTGTAACAATGAAAATACATCCTGCATATCAGATATTTACATTACGATTCATAACAGTAGCAAAATTAGTTATGAAGTAGCAATGAAAATAATTTTATGGTTGGGGGTCACCACAACATGAGGAACTGTATTAAAGGGTCTCGGCATTAGGAAGGTTGAGAACCACTGCCTTAGAAGAACTTAAATTAAGGGCCTTCCCCATAAGAAGAGATTATCAGAGATAACCTTTCCGACCTATCTATCTATATGGTAGGGCAAACTACTAATTACTAGACATCTGTTCTTCTTATCGTCCTGCAATAACCTTCCCCTGGAGCCCCAGAGCACCTTTCCTCCTCCTTGGGTCAGAATGTCATATATACGCCATTTTAACTTCCTGTCCTGAACCTCGCCTGTGGGTTCCCATATGTACACATGTAATTTAATCTGGTTATTTTCTTGTTAATCTGTCTCACGCAGATTTAGTTATTAGACCAGCTGAAGAAGCTTGCAGGACAGAGGAACGTTTCATGCCCCCCCCCCCCCCCCCCCCCCCCCCCCCCCCCCCCCCCCCCCCCCCCTCTCTCTCTCTCTCTCTCTCTCTCACACACACACACACACACACACACACACACACACACACACAGGTGGTTGCTTTATTAGTTTCATGTATATTCGTCTAGTTGTTGTTTTTTACTTAAATAGTGAATAAAATGTATGCGTATATATGTTCTTACTGTTCCCTTTTTATTTTACTCAAAAGGTAGCATATCACACAGTTTTATACTGTGTGTTTCATTTAACAATTTATCTTGGAGATCTTTTCATTTAATTACATAACAGACCTGGGTCAGGAAAGCCAGGGGCCCGGCAGATAAGAAGAGTTTATCAGCACTGGTCACCAGGAGTCAGGGAGCGGCTGGGCTCCTGCCAGCTGTCAGAGCAGCAGCCTTGTCTCCACACTGGAATGCCTTCTACTTCTCAGAAACTGTCGCAGCCCTGGAAAGGCCCTACCTAGAGAAGCAGCCAACTGGGTTGATCCAACCTACTCAGTGTACACATGACAAAGCAGGACAGGAGAGCAGGGGTCTTGTCCAAAGTAAGACCGTGGTCAGGGAAAGAATTAGAGATTGCTGGTCGTCTGCCTTCTGGCCCCAAATTCTCTCCCCTGTACCACTTATTTTTAGGGACTTGGCACTATCTGCAGAGTAAACTTCAAATTCCTGTATTGAACACTGGTCCCAACTGGGAAGGAAGCAGGGTATGGTGTGGTGGGAAGAGTGAGAGCACTGGTCACAGAGTCAGGAAGTCTGGGTTCCAGTCCTGAGCCCTCTTTGGGCTCGTTTCCTCATCTGTGAGGAAGAGGCCTGAACCATGCTCTCTAAGGTCTGTTCTCAAGTCTCCAAAGTCTTGGATTTCCTCCTTCTAAGCATCCTGAAGAGTCTAGTTCTTGTGGTTGAGCCTGTGCTCATGCTAGTAGTCACACCTGGGATTACCCTTTGTTTTTCTTCCTCCACATCTTTCAAGGCCCACCTTGACTTTGCCTGATATTTTCTTGTTCAGAAAATGTCCCTTGTGAACAAGCGAGGCACTCCCACGTCAGCTCTTAGAACCCGCACTTCCTTTGACCTAGATTATCCTTCCGAAGAGCCACAACCATTGGGATCTCAGTCCTATTGAGTGTCTGCTCAAAGGAACCTGACAAAGAGGCTTTTCCTAACCCTCTGATGCAAATGGGACTTCTCCGGTCACTCTCTTCATTCTATGTCTCTTCGTAGTTCTTATTGTACAATTATGTGTAGTCCATCTCATGCCACTGGAATTCAAGCTCCTTTAAAGCAGCAACATGTCTTTTTTAACTCTCTATCCCTCTCCCTTCCTCTCTGTAGAAAATCAATAATAAAAAAAAAATATTCAGTGAATGAAAGAAATAAGATTATTTGTAAACAATTAAGTTACAACAAGGCCCAGCTTCAGAGACTCTACTTCTAATACTACCCTGGAGTGTTTTTCACGTTCAGTAGCTTGTTCTGGAGGAAAGCCCTAGTCAGGGAGGGAGCAAAGATGTAGTCAAGCAAATAGCAAGGGATCTACCAATATGTGGAGTCAGACAGGCAGGCTCTAAGCTCTGACACTGTGCAACCTTAAGCATGTCCTTAACCTCTGCAAATCAGATAATTTGTATACCTCACAGGTATACAATGAGGATCAGGGAAAATACTTTATGTGGGAGCATCTTATCAGGTACAAGGCATCATACCCTTTACGGTATTACTAAAGGCCAGGAGGAGGCCCAGATTGTTCACTGGGGAACAGCTTTATTTAAAGATACACTGTCACACGAAAAAGCACCCATTCTTTAAAAAATACATGCACATATATGAATGTCTGGCAACTTATAGGTACACCAGTACGTATTTCGGAGAAAAAGCACGGTTCCAAAAGACACACGCTGAAAACGAACCTGACTTACTGGCACTGGAAAACTCTTACCTGAAATCCTGCCACATCTCCCACTCTGCATGGGAACTCGTTGCCAGACTTCAAACAGCCCACTGACTACTCTGAGACTGAATCTTCCAGTGGAAGAAATAAGCTGCAATTCCTGTAGACTACTATGAGCCTCTTGGACACATCAGGCTGTCTATGGCTTCCACCCCTTGTTTCTGTGCTGGTTAATAAAAGTAAACCACTCAGGCACCTCTCTAAGTTATATCTCAACAACCACCCCTAGAACAGGTGAGCATTACTTGTTGCATTTGGTAGATAAGAAAACTAAGCCCTATCTCCTTTAGTTAAATGCTCTTGTGTGTTTCACAGTATTAGGCTCAGGCGATAAGAAAAAAAGATGAGTTCTGAGGTATTCTTGCTTTTGAGGACCATACAGTCACCTTGTGGAGCAGACCTGTCACCATCAGAGCAATAAACTATGACAGGTTTTGTGGAAGAAATGTTTTGGGTGCATTGTGGGGTGTAAAATGGAAGAGGATTAAAAAGCTAATCTTGATATTCAGCCTACATACATTTCTTCCTAACCTGTACTTACAGCACTGACTGATGGCCGAAACCCTCTCCTGTGCCCACTGCAGCCCACAATTCCTTTCAAGGTGCACGAATTCATGCCCTGGGCCCCTAGTAGTCTAATAATAAGAGTGAGAATGAACAAACATGTGAGATCAAAATACTGGTGGGGTTTGATTACAAAGCAATGAGTTCAGCTCCCATAATTAGTTTATCATCCCAATTTCAACGTATTTAGATGAACCATTATTCTTCCCAAATAAACCTTTCTTGACCTTTGCCTGGCATTTTCATTGGGGAAAAACAAACATTACTCAAATTTCACTCCTCTGCTTTAAAAAAAAAAAGAAAAGAAGGAGAAAATCTAAATCTCATTCTCATCCAGGTGGCAAAGTAATTTTTCCACAATGAGTAAACATTCTTACTTATATTGAAGCATTTCATATTAAATGTGTGTTACTCAAATAGGCATGAATTATGCATATAACTTCTAGTTAAATTATAATCACTCTGGAATGAAGATATTTCTCCTTTGGTTCAATTTTTTCAAGTAGCTACTAGTCAGAATTTCAAGTTCATGAAAATTCCACCTTTGCCAAGCGTGTAGAATAACCTAGCCAACCACATTAACTCCTTCCAACTTTCTCACGTACAGATTGGCCTCAAGATTTGCAATCATCTGTGTTGCCAAGGAGGAGGGCCTGGTTATTTTGCATCACATTCTTGCCCCAAAGCTAAAGAGCAAGGGCTGCTTCTGCCAGTCTGCTAGAGAAAGGCAGAACCCTGCAGAAAGACCAGGGCCTTTGGAGTCAAGCTTGGGTTTAAATCCTGACTCTACTCTCCACAGACAGTGTGACACTAGTTACTTAGTCTCTCTGAACTTCATCTCCACATGGGCAAACGAGCTGTTATGGGGGCTACATCGTATCACATACATAAAGTGACTAGCACCTAACAGAGGCTCAATAAATGTTCGTTTCTCTTCCCACTTTTTTCGCAGCCACAAAATATTTATTCAACGCTCTTGAGCAGTTAAAGCAATAGCTCCGTTTTCTACTTTGGTGTCATTTGTGGGCCTGCTAGCAGCCCGGTTACACAGTTCATTAAACCTTTACACATGTTCAAGATGATCTGTGCCAGTTTTTGTTTTTACGGAAGTTCTTGATGGGAAACACACACACACACACACACAACAACTTTAAAAACAGTCAGTCTTCTCCTACCTTTAATTCAAGAGCAATTTTTAATAATCTAACTACTTTCCACTACTTTGTGGAAATTGTCACTGCTACTGGAGTACAGAACCAACACACTTATTCTGAAGAACTACCTGCCAGAGGAATCATTAGAAGGAATCTCGGTACAGAAATCCTTGGCAGAATTCTAGATGTCCGTTTACGTAGTTTGCAAAATTTTTGTGAATTCTAACAAAATGGTATCAACTTTTTTGCCTATGAATATGGGCTTGTTTTAGAGAAAAATTCTTGTCTGGATTTATTTTGTCCCTCTATTCTGGATTTATTTAGCTAAGCATTTGCTGGAAATGAGTAAACTATTATATTATTTGCTATTTATATGGTTAAGTCACCACACAGTGCTAATATCTCCTGGGGGGAAAAAACAGCTTGGGATTTAAGAGCGGATGACAAATTTTACACCAGAAAAGAAGCTTCTAGAGAGATCTAGAATTTCAAGTCTGAAGAATTCTACTATTTCAAGATTTTTGTTTTCTGTTTTTCAAGGATAGCTTGCTACTATTATTTTGTAGGTTAGCAGAAATGTAAAAATTCCCTTCCTCCATCCTTCTGGCCCATAAGAAAAGGACACTGGTTGGCATGCACTATTTTTATGTTGACAGCCAGAGCTATTTTGAGCCATTTTAATACTATCCAATACTTATGCCAAGAAAAAGGGTTAGCATGACATTAGCAAGCTAAAAAGTACATTCTGATTTTGGTCCCTTAATAAGTACATTACTTAACAACTCCACAGTTTATCTTTTGTTCATAAACAATACAATTAAAAAACATAAGGCATTAAATCAGTGTTAGAAACGCCTACCTTTTGTGCATCTCCTGTAAGATACGCAATGGCCAGGGTGGGCAGAATCATGAACAGTGCATTGTAATAGAGCAGACCATATTTTCCCAGCTCCTAGGATAGTAAATAATTAGGTGTTTCATTTGGTTCTAGCAGATAAGATATACAAAACCCTATATAAAGTCCCACCCCCACTATACCCATACACCTCCCCCACAATATGCACAGCAACTTAGGCCAAGTCAGAAGTTTTCAAACATCAAGAAGTAGCCTAAGCTTTCAAAAAAAAAAAAAACAACTTATGTTCTAAAATAAAGAAATAAAAATGACATCAACTGTTGCCTCAAAACAGCCAATAGGGAAGAGGCTATATTGAACACATACATACATCTCTACAAAAATCCATCTCTGAAGCCCTTTCCCTTCCGGAATTGAATCAAAGGTCATCAAGCTGGCCTTGGGCTTTTCAGAACCATAATAGAGTGCCATTCAGAGATGGCTGGACAGAGCCAGACACACAGACTCACACCTAACCAACACAGGCAGGTATAACTTCCCAGGGAAGTATTTCTGAAAATGTGTACGTGAAGTATATTAAAAATTTAGCTTACTCTATCTACAATTCCCAAAACAGAGTATGTCTAGTTGTATCCTCGAATACCGGGGAGCAATGAAGGACCCCGCACATCTTCAAACACAGGGAGCCTATGAGAACTCTGGGTCTACCTCTGACTCACACACTTCTGGGACATTCATCGGGAAGCAGAGTCACCTGAAAAAGTAGGCCCAGAGTTTCAGGGGTCAGGGGGTGAAGAAGTAGTGAGGAGAAGGACATGATATTTGGCTAATTTTTGTAGCTGAAAGATCCCTGAATTGTGTAAAAAGTCAAACCACCTTCTCAAAAGAAGCTTTGAAAAACTGGAGACAAATATCCAACAACAGAAAACTAGTTGATTAAACTATGATACAACCATACAATGAAACATTATACAGCTACTAAAAATGTTTAATACCGAAAGGTGTTCATGAAACAGTACTAGATGAAAAATATAGATTAGAAAACATTATATATCATCGCTCCTTAAAAATTTTACACAGTTAGGTGTGTACATGCACACACACACACACACACACACACACACTAAAGGATATCCACTAAAACAGTGCTTCTCACTAGAGGGTAGAATTAAGGAATATTTATGTTTTCTTCCTCTCGCTTATCTATATTTTCTACTACTTTTATTATAAATATGTACTATTGCCCTGGCCAGGTAGCTCAGTTGGTTAGAGCATCATCCCTATATGTCCAGGTTGCGGGTTCGATCCTCTGTCGGGGCACATACAGGAATCAACTAATGAGTGTTCTTAAATAAATAGAACAACAAGATTAATGTTTCTCTTTCTCTCTCCCTTCCTTTCTCCTCTCTTTCTAAAAGCAATAAATAAAACATTTAAAAAAGAATATTTCTATAAATAGTATTTTTTGTGATTTCTTTAAAGTTAAAAATATTTTAAATTCAATAGCTGCATACATGTCTGAAATGCAGCCCTAAATTTTTATGCCACATGACTCATGCTCAAAGGACCAGGATTATAAGCAGTCCTTTTTATTAAAAGCTTCTCAGTGTGGCCATACTGCCTCTCGGATAAACCAAAAAACTGATTGCTTATGGCCACCACAAGCATCAGAGAAAGGAGTACCTCATTTCTAAGGCAGCAAGAAAAAAGCCATAGGACAAAACAATTTGAAACAGCAGGCACCCAGTCAGCCAGAGACCAAAGTATTATCCATCTCTTAAAGAGGATGCCTACACACCACACAAAACACACCCATCCAGACAACTGACAATTGCCCAAAACTAAAATGCCAAACTGTTTTGCTTTTTTCTTTTCACATTTTAACTGTTTTGAATATCTTTTTCTCTGCCTTCTTAAAGGGAGCACACAGACTAAATTTCATTTAGGGCATTATAAACAGTATTAAAGTCAGGGCATTGTGTTTTTTAATTGACCTCAGAGAGGGGAACCAAGGGAGGGGAGAGAGAAATATCAAGGTGAGAAGGAAACATCGATGGGTTGCCTCCAGCACGTCCCGATCGAGACCACAATCTGGATGTGTGCCCTGACTAGGAATCGAACCCGAAACCTTTCAGTGTACAGGACAACGCTCCAACCAACTGAGCCACACCAGCCAGGGCTGTATTTTGTTCTTATATGATGTTGCCCTTAAGGGTGTTTAATAGCCCCTAAATCATTTCTGAGTACATCCGTCTGATTTTTTTGCTGTTGTTAATCCTCACCTGAGGATACAAACCAGCCAGGGCTTCCATCTGATTTTTATAGTTTTCCTGCTTGTCTTTCTTATTGTTAGCTGACCTTTCATACTGCTGGTAAGCCTCTCTGCCTCTAAATAGAATTCCATCTTGTAGTTTGTTGCTTCTAATCCATTAACTATGAAAAACAGATCAATATGCTTAAAAGGTCTCATACAAATAAGTCACAAGTCATTTCTGAGTAAAGAACTAAAGGGCTCTCCTGGGAATAAAATACTCAGAAACCCTCTTTATTTTTTTTTCTAGGTTCTAGGATATACTCTAGACCAGGGGTGGGGAATGTCTGGCCCACAAGCCGTATAAGGCCTGGGAAATCATTTGGTCTGGCCCTGCCAAAGCATTAGGGGTGAGTTCATTAAATGTTTGACCAAATACAGCAGGCTAATTTTTAAGTTGATAATTTTGTATGGCCCACAAATGATGTTATAAACATCCAAATGGCCTTCGCAGAAAAAAGGTTCCCCATCCCAACTCTAGACTGTGCTGTACAATATGGTAGCCACTAGCCACATGCAGCTATTTCAATTTAATTAAAATTACATTAAACTACTAATTCAGTTTCTCAGTTTTACCAGTCACATACCAAGTGTTCAACAGCCACATGTGGCTAGTGCCTACCATTACTGGACAGCAGAAATACAGAAGATTTCCATTATCACAGAAAAACTTTACTAGACAGTACTGTCTGAAAGAGCTGAGGCTGCTGGACAAATGAAATGTTATTATTCATACCTATTTTCCAAAGCAGCAAATGGGCTGAAGGAAAAAAACAGAAACAAAAAAAAAACACAACAGAATAAAACTAAATCTCTAACTGGTCCCTTTTCTTTATTTCAGAAAGACAAAAATTTTAACAGTCGCTCCCATTAAAATGCAATGATCATACGAAGTTGTCAAGGCAAGTATGCGGAGAACAAGACATACAAGGTATGTTTAAAGAAAATTTGTTGGAAACATCTACACTGTCCCCAGTTCTTCAAGGATATTAAAAACCAACATTCTCTGAAAATGAGAACTATTGGGATGGCCAGGGTTTTAGGGTTCTTTCTGGAGAAGGTAAAGCCTCCCACCAAGATGATACAAACTCAATACTAATACCACTGCAGAGAAGGGCATTGGTATGTATGATCTGAACTCCAAAAAAGGACCTGAAAGTCATTTCAGAAGCACTGTACAAACTAAGCGGATAAGGCTATCTGACTGAAGAGAAAACACGGGTAGGAAAATCAGATAAAGCCATGGTCAGTTACAATGAGATAAAATACACCAGCTACTCAGGAAGAGCCATGGTGACATCTACGATAAATATCTCATGTGGGTCCCCATACAGGATACATTATGACAGAAAAAAACAACTCCTTCAATAGCAACCCTATGATATGTAAAGCTCAGTTCCACACAGCGTCTTCTTCGTAAAATAATGTAACCTTACACCATAATGGAGTAAACTAATGTGGCTCAAATACCCCGCTTCCTGATGATCCGACTTCATCTAAAAAATAAAATTTAGTGTGTCTATATAGACAAACTAATAACAAATATATTTAAAGCCTCTGTGTGCATGTTGCAAACCGAGAGAAAAGAGATGGGTAAATAAAGTTCATGTGCATGAGATCTGAGCCAGGGAACTCGGTGTGGCCCCAGAGAGAGAAAGATACCAATTCTCCCCAAAGTTTCCCATTATCTGTAATGGGCAAAGTCCATTCTTTTTCTGCAGCCCCTTCCAACATGCACTTCTCCTCAAATCTGCTCAAGGGCTTCCAGATATTTCTTTCCTGTTCAGGTCCTCCAGAATACAGCCATGATCATTTATGACACATTTCTCTACCCTCAGAGACCCCCTATTTCTTTCCCACTCCTCCTAAATATTTTTCTTTACTCCCCGCTTCTTCCCTGATGAATTGACATTATCATCCCCAAGATCAGTAAACATCTCTTAAAGAAACTTTAGATCGCTACCTACCTTTGAATCTAATTTTTGTTTCACGTATGCGCCATTTGCTGCTGTCAGGACATCGTTTATCAGAATAAAAACATATCCTTCCAGGTCAAATGCCAAGTCAGAGCTGCAAAACATAAGCAGCACTTTAACAACTTACATTTAAGGAACACGCCCTTAATTTTAAGTAGGTTTGAATAGAGTATTTGCAACAACGTATTTTTATCTAGGTAAATGAACATTAGGCATTTTATCAACTACTAGTATTTCTTGATTTCTAGTTACAAATTGCAATTTTATAGTAAGTAGAGTCTTCAGAAATGAGAAACACTAACAGTTAAAATCATTAGCAACAAACAATCATGTCAGTTAAATAGCACACCGTTCTGAATTCCAAGTCAGACAACAACAACAAGCAACCAAATTCACGGTTACAGCTGAAGCAGGCAGAAGGCATCAGAGCTGAATTTCACAGATAAGGAGACCAAACGGATGAGTTGTTAACATGTCATTTTCCAAAAGTTCACGCAAAAGGCAGGACTATCTTGCGCAGGTGGCTGGACCCTGAGGTGGAATTTCTGAAGTGTGGATCATGGTTAGCTCTGAGATCAAGCTACAGCAGTGTCCAAAAGCACACAGTAGGAATTCAAATACTGCAATAATTGCTTCATGCGCCTATGTGGTATAACTAGTGGCATTAGGGAAACAGAAGTTTTCTAGTATTTAGTAGAGATTAAAAAAATTATTAAATTCAACAAATAAATGAAAATCTAAGAAAAGTATGCCTTCATAGTTTAGGACCCTAGCTAAACAGTGGTCCCACATTCCATGATTTTGCAAAGATACTACATATTTATATGTAAACTACTACTACTGCTACATGGAACAAGACTTCTGAGGAGCTCTACACCACTGCAATTTGAGGCAAAACTAGCCTAATGCACAGCCCCTCTTTCAAGCAGCCTGGACAACCCCCTAACTTCAGACTCCCTTCCTCCCAATCTCTTTCCCAAGTAAAATGTCCTAATTAGACAAGGCTGGTCCAGATAGCAATCCTCCTCAGAAGCTTTGCAGGCCAGATGTTAGCCCCGAGGAATCCCTATCGTTTGACTCAATTTTGGATGCCACCAGCTCCAAGGAAATGCTTCAAAAAGAAAGGTAGGATGCCCATACAGAATTTTTCCCCAAGGAGGCAATAATATCTAGAGAGAAAAGCAGTTAGCTACATAATGAAATTCTAGTAACCAATTATTCTACCCCTCCCCCCCTTTTTTTACAATGAAATTTCACTTGGAGATTTAGGGTGGAATAAAATTTGACCTATATTCCTACCCCCTCCCTATCCATATCACAGGGATATGATGAAGGTAAATGAGCCAATCCAAGAGGTACATTATAACTCCCAAATGAAAAATGTATGTCAGGCAGAATTTGTGACATTAGAAAACCCAACATGCATGCCCTGGGCTGAGTAAAATGTTGTAGAAGGCTTCTAGCCATCATTTTAATTTTCTGAGTCTTTGGATATACATTTTCTCCATCCATCTGAAAACTAAAACTTAAGAACAATGGAAAAAGCTTTAATAATTTAGTAGAATAAGTTATGCCATTTGTGATACATCCTAAGTGAGGCCAAATAAAGCAATTCTATTATTCATTACTTGACAAGGCAAATAATTCATTATCACTTGCCTTTTCTGAGACACTATTTTCTTCAGCAGCACACAAAGTAAAAAAAATGCCACATGGTTTATAAAAGCACATAGGCTCTGGAGTCAGGCACAGATTCAAGTTCCAGCACGTTCTGCTGCTTACTAGCTGTGGGACTTTGAGCAAGTTATTGAATTTACGTTTTAGTTTCCTCAACTATAAAATAGAAAAATTATATCCATACCTTTCAGAGTTGGAATACAGAACTATTATGTCTAAAATGTCAAACATATTGTGCGACACATGGTATGTGCTCAATCAGTAGAAGACTGCATAATAAATCCTAAATTACGTGAATTTAACTTTTAAGAATCTGATTTTACCAGCCTTGATCTTAACAAACTCAAAAAGATTTAACTTTTGAAGGGTCTTTGGATGCTTTTCAAAGATATGATTCTTATTTATCCTATAAAAAATTATCTTTATTGGTAATTGATCATTATTAACTACTGATAATTTCTAATGAGCTCACAGGCTTATATAGGCCCACATCTTACCTGGCAGCTACAAAGGCTCCAATAATCATTGCAAATACAGTCATCTTAATACTCCAAGAAAAAGTCTTCCTACAAAAAAAAAAAATTATGTATACTGTGGCTTTATTCACAAAGATTCATAACACAGGCACACACACATAAAAAAGATATATTTGAAAAAAGCTATAAACAGTCCAATTTTTTATGTTTCCAAGAAATTGGATATTTAAAAGAACCCCTTTGATAAAGCAAATCTTATTTTTTTATATAAATAAATATACTCATTTTTTCCTTACTCTTATTGTTTATTATTGAGCTTGTATTTCAGCAAAATGGAATCTCCTTAGTAGAAAAAGGTCACACACATTTGTAGTGAAAGTAGCCGAGACAAGGAACATAGCTTCATACTCCAAAAGGTTGTTGGTTCGATTTCCGGTCAGGCCACATATCTAGGTTGCAGGTTTGATCCCCAGTTGGGGGCATAAGGGAGACAACTGATCAATGTTTCTCTCTCTCCACCTTCCTCTCTCTCTAAAAATAAAAACATATCCTCGAGTGGGGATTTAAATAAAGCACAAAACTATACCGATGTTTCTGACTCCTCCACACCCAGTGGCAGCAGTAAGTATAGGAATTCATCAAAGTATATCTCATGTTTAAAAAGGTTTCTAACTCCTATTCATAATCTTCCCAACTACTGTTCCCATAAACTATCAATTCCAAGAGCAAAGGGATTAAGTTGCTTAAACTTTCCAAAAGATAAAGTAGAAGCAAGACAAATAACTTTAATATTTTTATTAAACAATTATTATGCTGGGTACCTTTTCAAAGTGACTAAAGTCTGTTAAAGACTAGAGATGTATTAGAAATTTAGCTCACTTGAGTAACACTCCTTCAGCAAACATTGTAAACAGGATGGAGAACCTTCTCAGAACTGTAAACATTGGCAAGCTGGAAAAAAAAGATAATTAGATAAAATAAAGTTTAAGAATTTATTTATTTTTTCTCCTTTCTTTACTGACCTCCTTTCCCACTCCAACCTCCATATAACATCTACCATAATTTTACTCCATTAGATATTCCTTAATTGTCCTTTTGTGGAAGTAATTTTGTCTTCCTCTAAATTCTCAGTTATTTATGAATATATCTCATCTTACTGCAAAGTGCCTTATATTTAGCTGGCAATCAAAGACAGGGTGTGACTGAATGGATGGATGGCAAGGATGAAAAAGCAAACTCTATTAAGCAGCCTTTCCAGCAGGCCTGCACTTCTTTCCAAGTGGGTAGTGAAATGGAAAAGGATGCCCGCCTATGATAAATTTGACTTCCATAAAACACTCTCCAGAGATATCATCATGGTCCTTCTGTCAAGTTTCTTGGGTCTAAAGAAGAAATGAAAAACACTTTGCCTCTGATCTTCAGAGATCTCCCCATTCTGGTTTATACTCATCCAGCAAGTAGGCCAGGGTTTAGCTCATGTGGAAGTGGTGAAGCCATGGATTTCTGTTAAATGGTTTCCTTGTGTGTGTAATTTTAACATCACATACACTCAATACATACTATACTCCTTAAGTATGGAAGCCAAGAATGGGGCAGTTACCGGATAATAAGACAGTATTGTCAAAGAGTAGAGAGCTATCACTTCTTTCTAAAAGTGAATATGCTGCCTCTACAGGTATATAGCCATGAGTAAAATATCAATCATGCTTAAATCAAGGTTCATCTGGTGTTATTTTAACATGTTAAAAGAAACACTACAGAAGTTCTCGTATCTGCCCTCTGCTTTTGCTTTTAGAATTTGTCAAATATATAATATCCATAAATTGCATTAAATAATTGAAATCCCAAAAGCAAAGCATATATCCTTCACTACTATACATCTGGAAAAATAATGAAAATCTTCTGTCATAGCATTTTATGACACTTTAAGACTTCTATCATGAAACTGAGGGATCAAAACCCCAAACAAAAACCCTCTTTCTCTTTAAACTTAAAGAGCTTAAACTAAAACCTTTAGTGTAATCTTTATTATGTAGTAGCACAAGCTTTCTGGTCCTTTCATTTATTTCAGCAACAATAACAATGTGTTAAATATTTGACATTCAAATACAATTTTAAGAACACATTATATAACCTCACTAGTAAAATAAAGTATCCATACTTCAGTTTCTTTGTGCTGAACAGTCCTGTGATTTGGTTCCCAAAATATAGTAGAGGTAGTGGAAACGTCTAGAAAATTTAAAAGGGATAACAAAACTCAATAATAAAGACAGCTAATACAGGGCCTTTCAAACAAACAGTTTTGTTTACATGATTAAATTCTTTCCCTTTAAAAACACAAAATTAGTTCTCATACACAATTTTGGCCCCCACATAGTGCTCAAACAACATTATTCCTGGATAAATAGCACTACTATGGCAGAGAGAGAAAGGCATGGGGGGTGGGGGGAGGGGGAGAGACAAATATGAGTATGATCAAACATGTGGGATAAATACATCGTTTACTTTAAAATATGATCATGTATTAGCCCACAGCTCTAATGTCAGCAGGAAAAAGGAAATGCACTTCATCTTCATGCGGAGCCAAGCAGATGCAGACAGAAGAATAAGAAAATAAACCTGGAGAATAATGAATAAAGAATACACTGGCTAGATTAGATGCAGAAAATGCAAAACAGTTGTATTCCCAAAAAAAGTGTTCATTAGTAGTAAGTAAAACAGAATACATAATTTCTAGGGCCTTTTTTTTCTTAATTTTAAAGAGATTATGGAACTTTTTTAAAAATACCTATTACGCCCTAGCGGCCAGTGGTCGGCAAACTGCAGCTCAGCAAACTGCGGCTCTCGAGCCACATACGGGTCTTTGGCCCCTTGAGTGTGGCTCTCCCACAAAATACCGACTTCTGTGCATGGGCCACAAAGTTTCAATTGCACTGTACGTGCGCGCCCGCACATGGTATTTGGTGGAAGAGCCACACTCAAGGGGCCAAAGAGCCGCATGTGGCTCGCAAGCCACAGTTTGCCGACCAAGGCCCTAGCCGGTTTGGCTCAGTGGACAGAGCCTCAGCCTCAGGGACTAAAGGGTCCCGGGTTCGATTATGGTCAATGGCACCTAGGGTGGGTCAGGGGCATGTGGGAGACAGCCAATCGATGTGTCTCTCTCACACTGGTGTTTCTCTCTGTCTCTCCCTCTCCCTTCCACTCTCTAAAAATCAATGGAAAAAATATCCTCGGATGAGGATAAAAAATAAAAATAAATAAGTAAAAAGTACATATTATAACATTTATTCTTTACTTTCATTATACCCACTCTGGATTGGGTGACAATTTTTAAATACACAAGGCAACTGATTTATATACATATTAATATATGTAATATATATACAGTGACTTCTTTTCAAAAAATAATTACTTTATTTATTTCTTTTCTTACCTTTCGAGGTACATTACTGTCAAAGTCAGGAAACTTGACTACTCTGAGCGCCTTTCCCACCCAGAGAACTGCCACTGTAGCCACCATCTGTAAACAGAGAACACAGATTCACTGTTCTACACATAAAGACACACAGAGAAGTTCTAACGACATAAACCGCGTAATGCTGAAGATTCCAACTAACCTGGCCAAGTCCAACACATAGTGAGGAGGGAAATCTACAAAATGGTAGAGAGAGAAAAACAAAACAGGGTCAGAAAAACCCAAACGTAGCTCTGTGAATGCAGTTTGCATGTAGCCAACCTTAAAATGCATTTGGATACCCAAACACACCCATGTCCGCCTCTAATCCAAGTGAAAATCGGTGAGAAAAACCAGGCAACACCGCTGATTTCGTACCCTCAGGCGGCCACTTGCCTCATCTTGTTCGATTCTACAATTTCCGTCGGCTGCTTGCAACGGATTTTTTGAAGGAAATGAAGACAGGGGTCCCTGCAATGGTTTCACACCTCGAAAGCAGAAATGCTGCTGCCTCCGGGTCCAGTGACAGCACCGGGCTCCTTATAAATGGGCTGGAGGATGCGCGCGTCCCCAGAGGCTGTCAGCGAATTCGGGGAACCCTGACGCCCCAGCCCCCCAGCCCCCCGCCCGGGCTGCGATGCAGGGAGGGCATCCCTCGCTCCGCTCCCAGCCTGGCGTGCACAGGGACCAACAGGTCACGAAACAACTTCTCTCCGGCGCTCGCTCGGAGGGGCAGGGTTTG
>NW_005359880.1:2345926-2352755 GCF_000412655.1 Myotis brandtii
CCTCTCCCCGCGGCCGGGCCCTGGGAAGGGGAGGCTGAGGCTGCGGGGCGGTAGGCTTGTCCTCCGGGGATCAGCCTCCGAAGAAATGCAGACCCTCCTTCGCCCCGTAACAGGTGGATGGCCCCGTAGTTCACAGGCTGTGTGTTTCTATTCTAGACTCACATTGAAGGCTCTTGGTCTCTCTTGCAGCGAAGATCAAACACACGCAAAAGCAGTGGTTCTCAACCTTCTGGCCCTTTAAATACAGTTCCTCATGTTGTGACCCAACCATAAAATTATTTTCGTTGCTACTTCATAACTGTAATGTTGCTACTGTTATGAATCGTAATGTAAATATCTGATATGCAGGATGGTCTTAGGAGACCCCTGTGATAGGGTCGTTCCACCACCAAAGGGGTCGCGACCCACAGGTTGAGAACCGCTGCTCAAAAGTAAACGCTCTGGGGTGATAAGGACACATTATGTAATACCTCAATCAATCAATCAATAAGGTAAACACTCAACTTTTCATTCTGCATAGTCTCAGGCTTTTTACATGTTCCCAACCCAGAAAACATCAAACCTACACTCGTGGCAGATCATGGGAGAATTTTTAAAGAAAAATATTGACATGTCCAAAAATGTAGCAAGATAATCAAGCACCCTGTGGGCTGGTGCACAAGCAGGGTGTTGGGAGCTGAGTTCCAATCCCAGTCCTAGAATTGCCCCCTCACTAGCTGTGTGCTCTTGGGCCAGTTCGTTGAGCTCTCTGAGCCTGCATCTCTCCATCTCTATGAAGGTAAAGCTAGCACAGAGCTAGTTTCCAGTAAACGATAGCCATTATTATATAACAGAAACAAATCATTATTATCAGCTTAAGCAAATAAATGACATGCCTGCCCTAGCCGGTTTGGCTCAATGGATAGAGCATAGGCCTGCAGACTGAAGAGTCCGCGGTTTGATTCCGGTCAAGAGCACGTGCCCAGGTTGTGGGCTCCATCTCTGATGAGGGGCGAAGGCTGCGGGAGAAGCCCACCAATGATTCTTTCATCATTGATGTTTCCATCACTCTTTCCTTCTCCCTTCCTCTCTAAAATCAATAAAAGATGTTTTTGTTTGTTTTTAAGTGGTGTACCTAATTTTAATGTCAGGAAAGAAAAAGAATTATTTCCCTAAATATTTTTGTCTTTATCTCTTTTTCCCATATATCTCAATTGTAAAAATATGCATAACATAAATTTATCATTTTAACCTGTTTTTTAATTGTAAAATATGCATCATATAAAATGTATTATTTTAAGACTTTTTGAGTGTACAGTTCGGTAGCATTAAGTACACTGACATTATTGTGCAACTCACACCATTACCCATCTCCAGCACATTTTCATCATCTCAAATTGAAATTATGTAACCACTAAACAGTAACTGCCCCCATCCTCTAGGAACCACTATTCTACTCTCAGTCTCTAAGAAGTTGACTATTCTAGGTACCTCATATAAATGGAATCATAACAATATTTGTCCTTTGGTATCTAACCTTTCTTTTAGCATGTTTTCGAGTTCATCTACACGTAGCATGTGTCAGAATGTCTTTCCATTGTATGCATCTTTTGATCTATATCTTTGACTTATTCTGGGAACACCTGATTCTTCTAATGTTCCTTAGGAACATGTGGTACATGGGATGAAGTTCGTAACATGGTTCACAGGGCTTAGGTAATGTGGCTCCTGCCCACAACTCCGGAGGCAGACAATGCTCATATTTCTCTTGCTAAGCTGCAGCTAAGTCAAACTACAACCGTTCCCCTAAAGAACAAGGTGGGTTCCAGTGTCTTTACCTCTGTGTTTACTCTCATCATTCCCTCCATTTGGGATGCTTTTTCTCTCTCCCCGACCCCTGTCTCCTGAGAACTCTTACTTTTCATTCAGTATTTAGGCAAAACATTACCTCCTCTCTGGGTGCCTTCCTTCACACTGCTCTCCACAGAATTGACATCTCTCCTCTGTGCCCCTCCCACCCCATCTTTGTGCGTCCCCTTTATAGAGGCTCTGGAATGACATGTTTATATGTCAGTCTGTTCCACTAGACAGTGAACTTCTTGAGAACTGGGAAAGGCGGGGACACCTAGGACAGTTTACTTGTTTTTATTAAGTGAACCAATGAATGATAGAACTTTTTAACAGTGAGGAAAATGGCCAAATTTCTTTAACTGCTAGCAACAGAAGGAAAATAACTAGAGTTACATTTTGAGAAACATCCCTTGTGAAAAAATTATTATAAAATACTAGAGGCCCGGTGCACGAGATTCGTGCACTTGGGGGGGGATGTCCCTCAGCCCGGCCTATGCCCCCTCACAGTCTGGGAGCCCTCAGGGGGTGTCCAACTGATGGCTATGGCTGCCATAGCTTCTGGCATTGACCACTAGGGGGCAGCTCCTGTGTTGAGCGTCTGATCCTGGTGGTCAGTGCACATCATAAGGACCGGTCATTCTGCCGCTCAATTTGCATATTAGCCTTTTATTATATAGGACTGGAGGCCCGGTGCACAAAATTCGTGCATGGGGGGGGGGTCCCTCAGCCCGGCCTGCACCCTCTCCAATCCAGGACCCCTCGGGGGATGTCTAACTGCCGGTTTAGGGAGTCGGACATCCCTCTCGAAATCTGGGATGGCTGGCTCCTAACTGCTCACCTGCCTGCCTGCCTGATTGCCCCTAACCACTCTGCCTTCCTGCCTGATTGCCCCTAACTGCCTCTGCCTGCCTGCCTGATTGCCCCTAACCACCTCTGCCTGCCTGCCTGATTGCCCCTAACCGCCTCTGCCTGCCTGCCTGATTGCCCCTAACCCCTCTGCCTGCTGGCCTGATCGCCCCTAACTGCTCTCCCCTGCTGGCCTGATTGCCCCTAATCACCTCTACCTCAGCCCCTGCCACTGTGGCTTTGTCTGGAAGGACATCCAGAAGACATCCGGTCTATCAGGTCTAATTAGCACATTACCTTTTTATTAGTATAGATTAATGTCCATCATAACAAAAGCAAACAAGCAAAAAAAAATATCACGTAAGTATCTTCTCCTCTTCCTCTCCCACCCCAACCCCCTCTCAGAGGAAGCAATTGCTAGCAGTTAAGAGGCTTTTCTGTGCATATATGAACACATATACATACACATCCCTACACAAAAATACTTACATGTATTTTCATTTCTTAACATTCATGGAAAGAACTAGGTAAGAACACTGATTCTCAAACCAGACACTGCCTCTGACACAATTTTGCGACCTTGGGCAAGTCACTTGATATTACTGTGCTTCAGTTTCCTCATCTGTAAAATGGGATAACAATAGTATGCACCTCAAGGTGGTGATGAGCATTAAATGTGTTACTAATGGTAAAGTACTTAAAACATAGTACACACTTTATAAGTGTTTATAATAACTATTATTATTTTAATTAGTATTGTCATTCAACTTTTCTCTTTTCACTTAATATTCCTTGAAGGGCCTTTCTGTTGCAATATAGAAAGTTTACATTATTCTTTTTTAAAAAATGGCTGCAGAGAATTCCATCAGCTAGATGCATCATAATTCATGTAACCCTCCCTATGAACATTTAGGTTATTGCCAGTTTTTCAGTTCATACACAATATAGCCTGGACTATCCTTGTCCACTCAGCTTTGTCTATTCAACTTGTGCAGGTATAAGTTTCTAGAAGTGGAATTGCTTAATTAAAGGCCACATTTTGTTTTATTAATAGACCTAACAAATTGGTCTCTAAAGAGGTTGTACTACCTTTATATTCCCACTAACACTATGAAAATAAAACCTTCTTTTATAAAGTCATATGGCAACAATGGAGATCACTAAAAGAGGCCAGTTCAAGTGCTGCCCTGTGGAGTATGAAATGGTAACTGTGATAAATTAATTGCAGTTACACAAAATGAAATAAAAATAAATCTCCTAGAAGTACTGATCCAAGCAACTACTGTTTTCTCAGCATGATTACATTATTGGTTAACAAATACTTAAGATCTACCATAGACAGGCCAAGAACTGTGTTGCATTTTCTCAACACCAGTAATGATTTGTGGACCTTCAGTAAAATGCTGTTATGTCTGAGGGAGTCAAGCATTCTTAATAGGTACCCATAAAGACAAGATAGGTGCTCATACCCTAATAGAGTGTTTATTGTAGGTATTTTGATTTTAGGGTACTTTGAGGTATTTTAGGTACTTGGACCTGTTTTTTAACCACAGTAATATTAATCACAAAATTATATGTGGGGAGTTTACACATCCTATATAATAAAAGGCTAATATGCAAATTGACTGAATGGCGGAACAGCCGGTTGATATGACACTCAATGGCCACCAGAGGGCAGACACTCAACACAGGAGCTGCTCCCTGGTGGTCAGTGCGCTCCCACAGGGGGAGTGCCGCTCAGCCAGAAGCCCGGCTCACGGCTGGCGAGCGCAGAGGCAGTGGCAGGAGCCTCTTCCCCCTCCACGGCAGTGCTAAAGATGTCCCACTGAGCCATCAGTTAGACATCTCCTGAGAGCTCCTGGACTGTGAGAGGGAGCAGGCCGGACTGAGGGACCCTCCCCCACCCCCACCCCCGAGTGCATGAATTTCATGCACTGGGCCTCTGGTAATTTGATAAAATTGAATAAAGTTTGAACCATATCTTTAAAAGTTGTATAAAATGGTAAAGACTGGATTTAAATGTTCTCATTGATACACAATCTATTTGGGAATGTCAATATATATTATACAACTTGCCAGGCGGAATTACTAGCAGAAAAATCATCTTTGTAATTAAATCATGTCTTTTTATCAAAACCTTGCTTTACCCATCACGTTTCTCCACGAGGGAAATTGATTGTGTTCACTATTTGTTAACATGAATCATATTATATCTTTTCCCTCTACTTCTCACGTTCCCTTGGCTCACTTGCTCTTCTTATACTGGAATTAATGTAGGCCTTTTTTGTGTTCACCTTAATTCACCAGTTTCTGTTTCACTGCCAGGTTCTAGTCTAGATCATACCCAGTGCCCTGCTGTGTTTCACCACTGATTACATTTTAGCCAGGGAACAAAGATCATCTGTGTTTTCTACTTGAACAATGGTTTTAAAATTCTGAAAAGCAAAAAACATGAAAGGAGCATGGAGTTTCTCTGCAGTGCCTCATACTTCTCTGTATTGGGCTGGAAGGAATGAACTTATTGACCACGGATGGTGAATCTGGCAATGTGCTACAACTGAAATTCATCTCATTTCTTCCTTACCTATATAAGGAAGTAGGTGTGGTGAAACAGGAAAACAAGTGCCAAGAGGGAGTATTCAGCATAACCTGAGTTCCAGAGCTCTAAGTGACTGTATAGCTTTAACCATAGTCTGTGTTCCTCTACTAACAATCCTGCCTCATTTGGGGAAGGTGGACATGCTTTCTTTTAAAAGATGTTCTTGCAATGTCATTACCTCCTTCAATTACCAACTTTAGTATTTATCAACCCTATGAAGAAGAATAACCAGGATATAGAAGCAGCAATCTATGGAAGTCAGTCAATCATGACTCTTTCACAAATACTACCGTACCAGACATCAAATTAGGCATTTTGAAAATAGAAAGACATTTCACACTCAATATGTTTACAATTGAACTGCATCCTAAGTCAGATGCTTTGAATATTCTATCTCGGTGAACTGACCTTACCATCCACCTATTCACCATGGCTCTTCCCTCTTGGTGACCACCTCTCAATCACTTTTCATCCCACACTGAACTAGTTTTATCCCCTCCACTGCACTGAAGCTGCTCAGGCCTAAGTCACCAATGACCTCCATGGAAATAAACCCAGAAGACACTCTCAGTCCTTCCCTTGCTTGACCACGCTACAACATTTGCACTGCCGATCCTCTCCCTTCCTTTAGCTGCACTCTCTTCCCCTGAGTCCTGGGAGGTTACACTCTCTCAAACCTCTCCTGGTTCTCTGGATGCCTCTTCTCATTCTGCTTTGCTGACAACTCCTCTTCTATATTAGCTTCATGAGCAAGAGTGGATCCAAGTTTTATGAAACTTTAGTGAACTCTCTTTAAAAAATGCAAAATTCAGAATGGAAAATGAGGCACAAAAGTTGAAATGTACTTAATGTAAGAAAATAAATCAGAACTAACAAAAATGTTAAATCTGACAAGTAGAAAATTAATCTATTTTTATTACATGTCTACCACAGTTCTATAATTGTTCTATATTTTTGGCTGCATATTTTTACTGCTTCTGTATGTGATACTAATTTTACATATATGTCTCTATGTTTGGGATTTTTTTTTAGGTATCCCAGGCATGAAACAGTTCTGGCCACCAACATAGGCATCAAGCTAGGATGAACTAAGGACTGTACTTCTGCTATGCCCCTGATGATATAAGAGCACCACCGATCAGGTGACTCCTTGCCCATTGCCACATGGTTTATAATATATTTTTGATAGAGATAATAGAAAAATAGCTCAGTCTTTCTTTAGCATGGTTTAACCAGTTTGATTTTATTATTAACTAGAGGCCCAGTGCACAAAAATTTGTGCACTCGGGGGGCGGGGGGAGGGGGGTCCCCCAGCCCGGCCTGTGCCCTCTCGCAGTCTGGGACCCCTCGGGAGATAACGCCCTGCTGGCTTAGGCCTGCTTCCGGGTGGCAGAGGGCAGGCCCAATCCCTAAGTGCAGCCCCTGGTCAGGCTCAGAGCAGGGCCGATTGGGGAGTTGGGGCGCCGCCCCGTCATGCACAGAGCAGGGCGGATCGGGAGGTTGCAATGCCACCCTCAGTCACGCTCAGGGTAGGGCCGATTGGGGGGTTGGGCC
>NW_005359880.1:2353838-2362242 GCF_000412655.1 Myotis brandtii
TTGCAACTGAGAGGCCGGCAAGTGAGGCGGTGAACGTTGGAGTCTGCAGCAAGCAAGCCTCCCTGCTCGCTTCAGTGCCTGGCTGCTGGCTGCCATCTTGGCTGACAGTTAATTTGCATATACTCACTGATTAGCCAATGAAAAGGGTAGCGGTCGTACGCCAATTACCATGTTTCTCTTTTATTAGTGTAGATAAGTGGGATTTGTGAAACATGCATCCTCACACCCAAACAAACTCACTGTAGTACTGCTACAAATGTGCCCTCCATACACATAAATTCTGTTAAGTTCTATTTTGCATGATTATATCAAAACAGAAAAATGCATAGTTCATATATAACAGTATACGTTACATTATTATTTGCAAATGAGAGACAATTTTTATTGAATTTATTGAAGTGACATTGGTTGAGAGACTAAGTATTGGTGAGACCCAGTTCTCTGCTAATCATTGTATTTGTCTGATGACTGGAGGAAGGTTTCAGATACAGCTTCAGACTCTTGTTTCAGATCTTCTCTCCATCTAGCCACAAACTTTTGGAACTGACCACTGTAGGACACACCTGTAACTTTGTGTCACATGATAAAGTAGCACAGTAGACAGTTGGAGTATTCTTGGGTGCCATGCATACATTATAGCAACTAAATAACTTTATGTAGAAGTGACTGCATACCATCTATATACATCCTACTAAACCCAGGCTAGATATATCCAGGACTCAATTTCTCTTAGAAGGAGTTCCAAAATACCTTCTGCACCTCAAATGTTATCTGATATAAGGGGAAGTATGATGGTGGAACAATTAGAGTTGAAAGAGACAGCATTCTTAACCAACAGCAGCTAAAATATCTCACATCTGCAAATTTTATAAAATGTATAAAATACCTAAAGTAGGTGAACATTTTCTCGGGCCCTTCTTGGGGCCTTACAAAAACTTCATATGAGTGAGGGTTGTGAAGCTTAAATGTGATTAGCTTTATGGTTCATGTCCCTAAGAGTGGAGGACTTTATTTTTTTTTTCACAATTGTATTCTTGGTACCAAGAACAGTGCCATACAATACACATATGTTAAAAAGAGAGAACGGAAGGAAGAAAGAGAAAGTAGGGTGTTTTTTTTTTTCCGTAGTATGGATTATAAAAGCATAATATGTCTTCTTCGCACTTGGAAGAAAATAAGCATTATTAAGAGTTATTTCCAAGGAAGGACAATGCATTGGGCCAAATGAGGTAGTCTAGGATTCTAAACATTCCACACATTAAGATAACATTTCAATACAAGGAGGCGATGGGCCTATTTAGACTCTGAGGTAGGCAGAACTAGGAGATGGCCCAGGAGAGGGGGGTTCTGGATGGAAACTTTGGTAGAGTCAAAAGAGGAAAATCAAGTTAAGATGGAGGGTTTGTATACATGTACACATCCACGCAGGCATTTTTAAAATGTTGGGATACTGCAGGCTTCACTTGATGACTCTGGAAAGACCAACATTGTTGATAAATTGACTTAGCTGTATGTCCATATTGCCTCATCCATTCTACCTACGGTTGATATTCAGTAGCAACACACGGGTAAGGCCACTCTATAGTTAGAATATAAGAATATTTCTACAAATGTTAGTAAAAAGTAATATCCCTAGATCCTCTGAGACTCAACCTACTACCATGGTCCCTGCCCCTCCTCTGGAATCCCCACAAACCAGCAACCAAAGGAGTAAGTCCTGGAGTGACGTCCTGCTTCAGTTATGAGTTTGGTTAGCCAATGCCTGTATGATGCTCATTATTAAATATTTTTCATGTAATCCCTGGTTCTACTAAGCAGTCAACATAGCTACACGTGAGAAATCATAAACTGGGAGGAGGCTTACCCGCTTGGTACCCTGTGGGTTAGCCTAAGAATAGAGTAATGCAACCCTACTGCTTAGGTGGATTGTTCTCCCTAAAGCTGAGCTCTCCCAGGATGGAGCATTGGACAGGTAGTCAGCTTCTTCATCAAAATAAATGAGGGCATACACCAAGTCTCTTCTAGTCACTGTTACATTACCAGCATCTAGCACAGTGATGGCGAACCTTTTGAGCTCGGCGTGTCAGCATTTTGAAAAACCCTAAATTAACTCTGGTGCCGTGTCACATATAGAAATTTTTTTTTATATTTGCAACCATAGTAAAACAAAGATTTATGTTTTTGATATTTATTTTATATATTTAAATGCCATTTAACAAAGAAAAATCAACCAAAAAAATGAGTTCGCGTGTCACCTCTGACACGCGTGTCATAGGTTCTCCATCACTGATCTAGCACAATGATGGCATACAGCTGGTACTCAAACATTGTTTTGCTTAAAAGTTAAACAGTAAAGAAGAAGAACATAGAACCTTAAAGATCTACACCTGGAAAGATCATCTAAAATCTTGAGAAAAAATCATTAGAAATTTTTTATGATGTGCAGATGGGGAATCTGAGGCTGGCCAGGTTGAAAGTCTCACTGAAACAACCATATATGTTATTATTATTATTTTTAAACATTTTTATTGATTACAGAGAGAGTAAAGGAGAGGGAGAGAGAGATAGAAACATAAATGATGAGAGAGAATCATTGGTTGGCTGCCTTCTATACACCCCACACTGGGGATCGAGCCTGCAACCCTGGCATGTGCCCTTTATCAAAATCGAACCCAGGACCCTTCAATCCACAGGCTGACGCTCCATCCACTGAGCCAAACCAGCCAGGACTTTAATTTTAACTGATCGGAGAACCCTGGCCTCTTATATCTCCATCCAATCTTCTTTTCACTACACTGAACTCCCTCTATTAGATCCAAAGAGACAGGTAACCCTACTTTGACTTTCTCACAGCATGGAGAAATTCAGAAATGCTCAGTATTCTTACCCAGATGGGAACTAGAAATTTTAAGTAAATGCCAGGATTACTTGAGGAAGTAATCTCATATTACAGCTGCGACTAGTTTTGCTTTCCCCCTATTCTTGGAACTGGTGGGGAGGGTATAGTCATGAATTTGAGCACAGTGGGAGAGTTTGGAACAGCCACCATGGAATGTGTGAAGGAATGTGAACAGGAGTTAAATACGATTGCTAAGAGCTGAGAGGATAAGGTTGAAGTTAAATGAATGACTGTGCATGGACCTACTCAGCATTGTTGACAACAATGAAGAATTATCCAGCCCAAAATGTCAATACTGCTGAATCTGAGAAACCCTACCCTAAAAACAGTTTATGTGTTCAATGGCCACATGTGGCTAGCAGTTACTATATTGAACAACACAAATATAAAAACATTTCCATCACTGCAGAGCATTCTACTCGACAGCTCTGGCCTAGAAGATTTTCAAGATCCTTTTTAACTCTGAGGTCCTAAGCAAATCAAAGAAAGAAAAAAGAAAAAGAGCAAGATAGTAAGGACATTGGGAGAAAAAATATAAGGCAAAAGAATGAAATAGAATTGTCTTTAGAAGCATTAGTTATCAATTATTGCCACCAAACACGTGTAGTTCATATCTGAAACAGAGAGCCCATATTTAGTTTCTGGTTCACATAGAAGTCTACACTTGGGGTTGGATCAAATTGACTATTGACTAAAATAAATTAGACATGTCGACAAACTAAATGCCACTTTGGAATCTACATTGTGACTACTGGTCTGCTCTGTTCTTTGACTCTTTCTTGTTGCCATCCCACTACTATAGCTGTAAAGGCAGTGTCTTATTCTTTTCTGGGCAGAGAACACATATAATGAAGGTTTTCTTTAGAGTGAAATCAGCGGTAAATAGGATTTATATTTAATAATATCCCCTCAGCTTTAATAATGACTAGTTTTGATTCTCCCTTTAGGCACTGAAATAGAATACCTTTCTGCTCATACCACACCTGTGCCTAATCCTCGAAACCTGACTCCTAGAGAAAAATGAGACATCTCTGATATCTTGAAATATCTGAATGGCTTCCAGGAAAAGGAGAAATGTTTTAAAAAATTATCCAACAGCCATTCTGACAGGTGTGAAGTAATATCTCATTGTGATTTTAATTTGCATTTCTTTGACAATCAGTGACATTGATCATCTTTTTATATGTCTATGGGCCATCTGTATAGCCTCTTTGAAGAAGTGTCTATTCAGATCATCTGCAAACAAAATAGAAATGGACTCATAGATACAGAAAACAGACTGACAGCTGTCAGAGAGGAGGGGGGTTTGGGGACTAGGTGAAAAGATTAAGCACAGGAAAAAAAAAACCTAAAAGACACAGACCAGAATGAAAGGGGGATACGGAAAGGTAAAAGGGGGGATAAATGGTGATGGAAGGAGACTTGACCTGGGGTAGTGAACACACAATACTATAGATGACTATAGTACACCTGAAACCTATACAATTTTATTAATGTCACCCCAATAAATTCAATTATAAAATCTCTGCCCATTTTTAAATTGGATTGTTTTTTTTTTCATGCTGTTGAGTAGTATGAGATTTTTAAAAATAAATTTTGGATATTAACCCCATATCAGATATATCGTTGGCAAAAATGTTCCTTCATTTAGTAGGTTGTCTCTTTGTTTTTATGATGGTTTCCTTTGCTGTGCAAAACCTTTTTAGTTTGATGTAATCCCATCTGTTTATTTTTCTTTTGTTTCCCTTGCCTGAAGAGATATATCTGAAAAAAAGTATTGCTAAGGGAACTGTCCAAGATTCTACTGCCTATGTTTTCTTCTAGGATTTTTCAGTAAATCCACAAATGCCAACTGTTTGTGAGGATGTGAAGAAAAGGAAATCCTAGTGCACTGTTGGTGGGAATGCAGATTGCTGCAGCCACTTTTGTTTCCACAAAAGATTAAAAATGAAGCTGCCTTATGACCCAGTAATTCCACTTCTGGGGATTTATCTGAAGAAACCCAAAACACAAATCCAAAAGAAAAATGCACCCCTATGTTCATTGCAGCATTATTTACAATAGCCAAACTATGGAAGCAACCCAAGGGCCCATCAATAGACAAGTGAATAAAAAAAAATTGTGGTACAGCTCTTTCCCTCTCTCCTCTCTCAGAGTATGCCTGCATCCGCCCTTCCCTTCCCCCCCAGGCATGTCCCACCTCTGCCAGTGCATCTCCTAACCTCCAAGGGCCCTTCTTTTGCTTATGTAATTTGTTTCCTGAGCCTACACAGCCCAGCTAGCTCACTTCTACTATCTCTGTAACATTCTAAATAAACTTTATCTTATAAGAAAAAAGCTGTGATACATATATACAATGGAATATTATCTATCTTCTACACTAATAAAAGACAAACATGCAAATTGACTGTACCTTCGCTATGCCTTAAGCCATGCCCACCAGCCAATCAGAGCGACGATATGCAAATTAACCCAACCAAGATGACGGCTGGCAGCCATGGAGCTGGAGCAAGCAGTAGGCTTAGTTGCCCCAATGATGAAGGAAGCCAAGCTGCCACAGCCAGCTCTGAGCTCTACTCAAAGCAACAAAGTTTCAATTATAGAAGGTAAATAAGCCCCAGATACCTGCTTTCAGCCGGCTGTAGCCACGGAGCTGGAGCGAGCAGGAAGCCAAGCAGCTTCCCGCCCCGTGGGGCTCTGAGCTCTACTCAGGCAATAAAGTTTCAATTATAGAAGGTAAATAAATCCCAGAATAAAAAAAAGAAGAAGAAAAGGAGAGGCTGGGAGCTTCCGTCGCCGGGGGTGCTTGGCCAGCCTGAAAACAGCCCCGAGCCGCTCACCCAGACTGGCCAAACCTCCATGGGGTGAGGGTCCCCATAGAGGGGGGGATTGACCAGCCTGCAAACAGCCATCAGCCCCTCACCCAGGCTGGCCAGGCACCCCAGCGAGACCCCCACCCTGATCTGGGACACCCTTCAGGGCAAACCAGCTGGCCCCCACCCATGCACCAGGCCTCTATCCTATAGAATAAAAGGGTAATAGGCAAATTGACCCTAACAGCAGAATGAATGGGAATGACTGGTTACTATGACACACACTGACCACCAGGAGGCAGACGCTCAATGCAGGAGCTGCCCCCTGGTGGTCTGTGCGCTTTTATAAGGGGAGCTCTGCTCAGCCACAAGCCAGGTTGAGGGCTGCCAGCATAGCAGTGGTGATGGGAGCCTCTCCTGCCTCCTCAGCAGCACTAAGGATGTCCAACTGCAGCTTAGGCCTGCTCCCTGCTGGCAAGTGGACATCCCCCAAGGGCTCCCGGGCTGCCAGAGGGATGTCTGACTGCCAGCTTGGGACTGATCCCCCAGGGAGCGGGCCTAAGCCAGCAGGTGAACATCCTCCAATGGGTCCCAGACTGCAAGAGAGCATAGGCTGGGCTGAGGGACCTCCAGAGTGCACAAATTTTTGTGCACCTGGCCTCTAGTATATATATAAAAGGCTAATATGCTAAGTGTCCTTTCCCCTGTCCGGGTAATGATGTCACATAGCAACACCCGGCTTCCTCTCCCTAGGGACGACTAGACTCCTTGCAGTTTCTTCAGCCCAGGAATACAACTTGCTTTATAGCCAGGTGGAAGCTTTCACACTTTAACCAAATGTCTGTGAAGCGTTTTCCCGTGTCTCATCTCATTTGATCCTCACAGAAGTTCTGAAGTAGGTAGATAGGAGACTCGGTGGAATCCTATTTTCTTTTCATTGGCCAGAAAACAAAGATTTAGAAAGTTTAGAAACTTGACCCGACTGAAAAGAAGTAAGAAATGTGAACCTTGAAAATGACTTCAGGTTTTCTCACTGTGCAGAATATAGTCAAACACTGCTGCAGTTAAATATTTTACCCTTTGTTCTTCCTGCATGATCTACAATAATAATCTGTTTTGTGTTGATATTTACCGCTGTGTTGCTGACAATTACCTGAAAGAGAAGTTAGTTAGTTTAGCTAAATCAGAAAGCAGGCCTAATTAAGCAAGTTTATTCTATATGTATAAAAGGCTAAGTTGACTCGCACATGCATGATACATATAAAGCTCTCGCTGGTGCCAATCACATGCGTGTGTTTCCATCTGTCATTGTCGATCGTGAATTTGGTTGACACTTCTATTATAGAGAAAGTGCTAATAGCGATATTAAAGTATTTCTTCTAATTAATGTCCTTTCAATGTGCATGAGTTTGTGTGCCAGACCACTAGTGTGACCATAAAAAGGAATGAACTCTTACCATTTGTGACAGCATGGATGGACTTAGAGGATATTATGCTCAATGAAATAAGTCAGTCAGAGAAAAACAAATACCATATGATTTCTCTTACATGGTGAATCTAAAGAACAAAATAAATGTGCAAACAGAATTAAAACAGACTTGGTAGCTATGGAAAGAGAACTGGTGATTGCCAGAGGGGAAGGGTTTTGGGGCACTGGGTCAAAGAGGTGAAGGAACCAAGAAGTACAAATTGGTAGTTACAAAATAGTCACAGGGAAGTAAGTAAAGCATAGGAAATATAGTTAATAATATAGTTATATCTATGTGGTGCTAGCTGGGGTACTGGGAATATCAAGGGGAACACTATGTAAAGTATATGATTATCTAACCACTAAGCTGTACACCTGAAACCAATACATAATAAAAAAATTATCTAATGGTAGAACAAAGATAGATAGCTACTGTATGTCCCTTCAGTGGAATGCTGGAGATTGTTGAATGGGTCCTTGATGCATTAATGATTGATTGACTTTCTATTTAGAATGGGTTAACTTGTAGAAAACCAATTGTAATGCAATGACCCTTGTTCATAGCGATGCAAATAAATTGATTTTTATTCTGGTAGAAAAGATACTCCTGAAGTTTTAAATTTATTCCCTACTAGAGGCCCGGTGCACAAAAATTTGTGCACTCGGGAGGGGGGGGTCCCCCAGCCCGGCCTGTGCCCTCTCGCAGTCTGGGACCCCTCGGGAGATAACGACCTGATGGCTTAGGCCTGCTCCCAGGTGGTAGAGGGCACGCCCAATCCCTAGGTGCAGCCCCTGGTCTGGCTCAGAGCAAGGCCGATTGGGGAGTTGGGGCACTGCCCCCTGTCATGCACAGAGCAGGGCGGATCGGGAGGTTGCGATGCCACCCTCAGTCATGCTCAGGGTAGGGCCGATTGGAGGGTTGGGGCACCGCCCCCTGTCACACTCAAGGCAGGGTCAATGGGGAGGTTGCGGCGCCACCCCCTGTCACACACAGAGCAGGGCCCATCAGGGGGTTGGGGCGCTGCCCCCTGTCACTCACAGAGCAGGGCCCATCAGGGGGGTTGGGGCTCCGTACCCTGTCACACACAGAGCAAGGTCGATCAGGGGGTTGGGGAGCTCCCCCATGTCATGCATAGAGCAGGGCCGATCAGGGGGTTGAGGAGCTCCCCCCTGTCATGCACAGATCAGGGCCCATCAGGGGGTTGGGGAGCTCCCCCCTGTCAC
>NW_005359880.1:2362850-2372489 GCF_000412655.1 Myotis brandtii
GGTTTCTGGGGTTTTGTTTAGCTTCTATATTTGCAACATAGTTGCTTAGAGTTGCAGCTGAGAGGCCGGCAAGTTAGGCGGGGAACGTTGGAGTCCGCCGTCACTGGAGCAAGCAAGCCTCCCTGCTCTACTCGCTTCAGTGCATGGCTGCCAGCCGCCATCTTGGCTGACAGTTAATTTGCATAAGGATATGCTGATTAGCCAATGGGAAGGGTAGCGGTCGTAAGCTAATTACCACGTTTCTCTTTTATTAGTTTAGATAGCAGCAGTTCTCAACCTGTGGGTCATGACCCCTTTGGTGGTCAAACGACCCTTTCACAGGGGTCGCCTAAGACCATCCTGCATATCAGATATTTACATTACGATTCATAACAGTAGCATCATTACAGTTATGAAGTAGCAATGAAAATAATTTTATGGTTGGGTCACAACATGAGGAGCTGTATTTAAAGGGCTAGAAGGTTGAGAACCACTTCCCTATAGGATATTAACCATTTTTTTGCATTTATTAGCATATTCACTTACCAGAAGAAGGGACAGGGAGAGAGAGAAACATGGATTGGCTGCCTCCTGCACATCTTCTACTATGGATGGAACCCGCAGCCTGACATGTGCCCTGATGGGAATTGAACCGGGAACCTCTTGGTGCATGGAATAATGCTCAACCAACTGAGCCATACCAGCCAGGGCTGTCCTTTTATACTATACTAGAGGCCCAGTGCACGAAATTCATGCACTATACGGGGGTGACCCTCAGCCCAGCCTGCACCCTCTCTAATCTGGGACCCAGGGATCATGCCTAAACTGGCAGTGGGACATCCCTCTCACAATCCGGGACTGCTGACTCCCAACCACTCACCTGCCTGCGTGTCTAATTGCCCCTAACCACTTCTGCCTGCCAGCCTGATCGCCCCCTAACTACGGACCTGCCAGCCTGATCGATGCCTAACTGCTCCCCTGCTGGCCCGATCACCCCCAACTGCCCTCCCCTGCCGGCCTGGTTGCCCCCAACTGCCCTCCCCTACAGGCCTGGTCCCCCCAACTGCCCTCCCCTGCTGGCCTGATCGCCCACAACTGCCCTCCCCTACTGGCCATCTTGTGGCTGTGGGCACTGCCATCTTTGAGGGCAGGGCAGTCAATTAGCATATTCCCTCCTTATTGGCTGTGGGCGCCAGCATCTTTGTGATGGCGTGATGGTCAATTAGCATATTCCCTTTTTATTAGATAGAATTTTTATTTCTACAGAGCCCAACTGGACAGCTAGTCCCAGGAAATAACACAACCCCCATCATTGCCTTGTGACTCAGAGACTGGTCTCCAAAAACCATACTCAGATTTCAGCATCAGAATGGAAACCATGTCTAACCTTGCAACCCACTGCTTAAAGATTCCAGCAGCTGTTTGGTTTAGGAGATGGCAGGCTTAAGTTGAGAGAAGAAAAGAAAGGTGTTGAGTTTAGGTCACCCTCTTCCCAGAATCCACTGCTCCCAACTGTCCAGCTGTTTTAATGGAGAATCCTCAGCAAAATGGTTTTTAAGTTGACTGAGTGCCTTCCTAAAGGGTAAAGCTCACCAACTCAAGCAGATACCACCAAAAATAACTAATACAAAAATCCTCAGCTTTCATTTGAGTCTACTTTAGACAATAGTCTAAAAACTGTAATTAGATTTTAGAAAAGATTGAATTAAGAGACTTGGAGGAAATTCTTTTAAGATGTTATACTTACATGAAGAGCAGGGGAAAGGGTAGGAATAGGAAAGGAATCTTTAATGAATGTTTACCATACCCAAGGTACTTCACATTATTTTTTAATCCTGAAAATAACACTGTAATAAGACATGGCTATCTCCTCTTAAGGAGGGGATACAGTAAAGTGAGGCTCAGATAGTTTACTTTGTTTACCCAACTTCATTCACATCTGCCCGAACCCAAGGTGCACAGTTGTTTATCTGATACTGAATATCAGAAAACAAACAGACAAACAAAAAACAACCATCATTACTGTGTATTATTAGGTACATTTTCTATTTCTTTTTATTTTTTATTGTTAGTAATTAAAAAGAATTTGTGTTTTATTTTCTGAGCCAGCAGAGTAGTTAGGGAAACTGTTTTGCTTTGTAGTGAGCCTGGGAGGAGGGAAAAGAGGGGTGGGGATGGGGTACAGGGAGAATAGACCGGAGCAAGTAAAGAGAACAAGAGGGTCAATCCCTGTTTGTTGGGCCAAGAGCAAGATGACTTCATGACTTTGAACTGTGGCTGCTGCTTCTCCCTGGCCAGTAACTGGAATACTAGTAAAGGCAAACAGCCAGGAAAGCTTGTATGCTCCTCCCCTACCTCCCACGTACCTGAGCCCACCACCCTATATTCAAACCCTTTCTTTTGCTCTTCCTTCATTTAGTCTCCAGTTATACCCCTCTCACCCCCTCCCATCTCCATTTTCTCTTCTGGTCATTCTATTTGAGAGCCCAAGTTGCTGCTACTTGTGAAGAGACACCCAAGAGTAGCATTGATGACGCACAATAAGGACAACCTTCAGTCTGAAGTGGAAACAGGAACCTGAACAACTTTATCTCCTCACCCTTGGAAGTTTTCAAAAGACCCCCAAAGCCTTCCCCTTACTGAAATGCTTCTAATTAAACACAATTCTCCTCAAGTACTAACAGTTAAGATTTTTTTTTTTAATCTTCCAAGAAATGCCTGGCTGGAGTGCATGGCTCAGTGGTTTAGCATTGACCTATGAACCAGGAGGTCATGGTTTGATTCCCAGTCAGGGAACATGCCTCAGTTGCGGACTCCATCCTCAGTGTGGGGCATACAGGAGGCAGCCCATCAATGATTCCCTCTCATCATTGATGTTTCTATCTCTCTCCCTTCCTCTCTGAAATCATAAAAAAAAGTTTTTAATCCTCTAACAAATGGATTTAAAAGTGAACTTTGAAATGCAACTTGTTTCTAAGTTGAGTTCTGCTTTTTCCTGTCCGGGTTAACGAGAAGTTAAATACTATACTTAAAATGTTCAATACTTTATAGGATTTGCTACCAATATTATTTAGCTTATGAAGGATAAGTTGTCCTTTTAAATTGTTTAACAATTGAGAAAAAAGTCAAAGTTATACTTGAAAAAGGCATTTTATAGTAATGAAGTTTTAACATTTACTAACAAAAAACTATCTGAAAATTTACAAAGCCTTTATAATTGCACAAATTGCTAATGTAAAATATTTTTCAATGATTATCTACAATGCTGATATGATTAATTCCAAATACATCAAGCTAATGGTACATTCATTTTATTTTTTATTCAATTATAGAGCAAAGTTATCGATGTTATTTGGCTTCTAATAGTGAATTTCCAGAATCAATCTGACATTCTTGGTCCAAATCAAATTTTACTGTAGGAATGCTGGTGATTGAGGACCAAATTGGGGTGATAGAAATTCATGAACTAATTCCCCTTGTTGATACTTATTTCCTAATTTTGTTCTTTTATTTTCTTGTAAAAACATTGATTTTTCTTAAACAGAGGTCTATTGATTTATAACTCCAATTTTTATGCTTTGCTTTCTTATGCCATCCATTAGAACATTACTATTTCAACAAGAATTTCTTCTATGATCTTGAAACTTTGTTCTTTGCTTCTTGTTACCCAAGTATTACGGTAAACAATATTTTACGAGGCATTTAATTTTCACTTTAAAAGGTTAACAAATCATCCAGTGGAGTTACAGTCAGTATTTTGTGGACCTGGAGTATGTGTTTTAAAGGCTTTGAGCAACATTTGACAGGTGAAGCACTGAATTTGCTCGTTGGTGTTACTGTGAACAACATTCTTTCAAATTTGCCAATTTTAGCACTTGTTTCTTGAATGACAGTTTTACCAAGGAAATCTACACATTTTTTTGTTAGGCTGGAAAGAGGCTCTGAGAAATTATAGGATTTCTCAGATATGTTTTTGGATGTTTGCATAGTAGTTTTCTTCTTTAGTTTATCTTCTACAACTCTGTGACACACTGCAAAAGATATTGCCTGCTTCCTCCATGCTGTAGGCATGATATTTTTAGGTTTGGTAGAAGTAATAAATTGATTATTAATTTCAGGTTTGATAATTTCATTTCTTTCTAAAGCAAAATGTACTCTTTTGCGTGGGCCAATGTTTCTATTTTCCATAGGATGGAGCAGAAGCCTATTTTTTGTTAAAAGAAACATTTGTACATGTCTAGTCTCATGAAAAATTATGGGATTTGTGTAATTTTGTTCCTGTGAATTAAAGAAAAGAGTACTTAGTCACCAGTCTATTGAGGCAAGATGGCTACATATATTTTTAAACAAAATAAAATATTCAAAAAAGATACATAGAAGTTTTAAATATGAATGATAGTGATATTCAAACGTGCACACCCAAAAACAAGTACTTGTATGTGACATACTTCTTTCTCTTCTTAATATTTTATCAGGATGTTAGGGTTAAAAATCTGAACTTTGGGCCTTCTAAAACCCTTTTATAAATAAGGTGGGCTATTGGTAGAATAAAACATCATTCTGACATTTCTTAGGTTTCCATGTCCAGAATTAAGAAGCATATAAAAAAAATGGATTGAATCAAAGGTCATAAGAGACATAACTGATTACAAACACAAATTTCAAAGTCTGGATATCCTAGTAAATAATTCAGAAAATCTAAAATTATCTTTACAACGGTTGTATTTTTTATTGTGCCCCAATACTTAACACATAAAAAGTGCCCAATATATATCTGCAGTATAAAGTAGCCAAAGTGGTAGATTGACTTTAAAATAGACTATTTTTATCACAGTAATAGCAAAATGTGTATGTATGAGCTTCTCATGAATCTCTTCCCCACATTTCTAGAGCAAAAAAATTAACTCCAAAAAAACTTTTAAGTATAAATATTATCAGTGTTTAGTTTACAATGACTGCTACTTTTTCTTTAAATATCCTATATAATAAAAGCCTAATATGCTAAGTGTCTGACGTTCAACCATTTGACAAGTTACTATGATGCACACTGACCACTAGGGAACATATACTCCAACTGGTAGGTTAGCTTGCTGCTGGGGTCCAGCTAATCAGGCCTGGGTGAAGCAGGCCAGACACACTCTGGAGTGCTCCCACAGTCTGTCCCCAGCTCCGATCATGCACCAGTGGGGTCCCTCGGCCTGGCCTGCACCCTCTCTCAATCTGGGACCCCTCGGGGGATGTCGTAGAGCCAATTTCGGCTCGATCCCTGGAGGCCCCACTAGTACATGAATCTGTGCACCGGCCCTCTAGTATAATCCTATATAATAAAAGGCTAATATGCAAATGAACTGAACGGCAGAACGACTGGTCGCTATGATGTACACCGACCACCAGGGGGAAGACGTTCAATGCAGGAGCTGGCCCCTGGTGGTCAGTGCTCTCCCACAGCGGGAGCGCCACTCAGCCAGAAGCCAGGCTCACAGCTGGAGAGTGCAGTGGTGGTGGCGGGAGCCTCTCCCACCTCCAAGGCAGCACTAAGGATGTCCAACTGCTGGGGAGCAGTCCTAAGCCATCAGTCGGACATCCCCCAAGGGCTCTTGGTCTGCAAGAGGGCTCAGGCTGGGCTGAGGGACCCCTCCAAGTGCACAAATCTCATGCACCAGGCCTCTAGTTAATAAAATAAGAAACTAAGATCTATCTAATTATATATTAGTACTAGAGGCCCGGTGCACAAGGGTCTTAGAAATAGTGTCCTTTGCCCAGAATCAGAGTTGTTGATAGTCATCTGTGACAATAGCATGGGCCCCAGTGGAGCAGTCTGAGTCTGTAACTTGGTGACTTCTGACTGGACAGCTTTCAGCCTTCCTAGAGACTCTGTGAGCTGCCAAATAGCCTGTAATAAGTGGACTTTCTGGTTGAAATAGCTGAAGTAGATTGATAGAAAAGTGATGCATGATCCATTTTTTTAATACCATTTTTATTTCATATTTCCTTACAATCGAGAAAATTTGATAAAGCCTTCTTCATTTAAAAACATGCGGAATGTTCAGCTGGTGCAAAGGAACCCCCAGTTTGGGGGTGACGGTTTCAAAAAGAGCATTAGGACTTTAAGTGTGTGAAACCAAAAGAAGGATTTACCAAAGATTCTGGTCACTCTAACATGACATTCCCACAAGTCGTGGAATACACACGTTTACTGAACAGCAGTAAACTGTTACCTTGTGATCAGTTACTGTCTTTGCCGGACTAATGTTGATTATCTTGGCACCTGGCTTTTTCAATTCATCCTCAAAGCATAAGGGGAGCAAGCTTTTCTTTCCTACTGCATGAGACTCACATAATGGATCAATTCTGACAGGTTTATTTTCTTTTGTACAAAAATCATTCATCTGTGGAGGAGATTTTCTTCTGAAAATGAACACAAGTTCAGTATAAATGTCTGTAGGGCTGATTTCAGCTTGCCAGTTTTCATCTGCCCCAATTCCTCAAAGTCACTGCCCACATCTCCCCCAAACCCTTTGCCATAGATCAGACAAGAGATGGCTTCCTGCCTGGTTTGGGGGAGGGGAAGAGGGGGAGGAGGGGACAGCAAAAGTGGTGGTGGAAGTAAGACAGTAATCTGTGTGCCTCTTTGGTTTTTCAGTGGGGGCAGCACTAAGGATGTCCAACTGCTGGGGAGCAGTCCTAAGCCATCAGTCGGACATCCCCCAAGGGCTCTTGGTCTGCAAGAGGGCTCAGGCTGGGCTGAGGGACCCCTCCAAGTGCACAAATCTCATGCACCAGGCCTCTAGTTAATAAAATAAGAAACTAAGATCTATCTAATTATATATTAGTACTAGAGGCCCGGTGCACAAGGGTCTTAGAAATAGTGTCCTTTGCCCAGAATCAGAGTTGTTGATAGTCATCTGTGACAATAGCATGGGCCCCAGTGGAGCAGTCTGAGTCTGTAACTTGGTGACTTCTGACTGGACAGCTTTCAGCCTTCCTAGAGACTCTGTGAGCTGCCAAATAGCCTGTAATAAGTGGACTTTCTGGTTGAAATAGCTGAAGTAGATTGATAGAAAAGTGATGCATGATCCATTTTTTTAATACCATTTTTATTTCATATTTCCTTACAATCGAGAAAATTTGATAAAGCCTTCTTCATTTAAAAACATGCGGAATGTTCAGCTGGTGCAAAGGAACCCCCAGTTTGGGGGTGACGGTTTCAAAAAGAGCATTAGGACTTTAAGTGTGTGAAACCAAAAGAAGGATTTACCAAAGATTCTGGTCACTCTAACATGACATTCCCACAAGTCGTGGAATACACACGTTTACTGAACAGCAGTAAACTGTTACCTTGTGATCAGTTACTGTCTTTGCCGGACTAATGTTGATTATCTTGGCACCTGGCTTTTTCAATTCATCCTCAAAGCATAAGGGGAGCAAGCTTTTCTTTCCTACTGCATGAGACTCACATAATGGATCAATTCTGACAGGTTTATTTTCTTTTGTACAAAAATCATTCATCTGTGGAGGAGATTTTCTTCTGAAAATGAACACAAGTTCAGTATAAATGTCTGTAGGGCTGATTTCAGCTTGCCAGTTTTCATCTGCCCCAATTCCTCAAAGTCACTGCCCACATCTCCCCCAAACCCTTTGCCATAGATCAGACAAGAGATGGCTTCCTGCCTGGTTTGGGGGAGGGGAAGAGGGGGAGGAGGGGACAGCAAAAGTGGTGGTGGAAGTAAGACAGTAATCTGTGTGCCTCTTTGGTTTTTCAGTGGGGGAAGGAATGTTATGTAGGTTGAGAACACCAAAGGTGGAGAGATATTTCCACATCCTTTGTTGAGATTCTGGGAGAAAGTGCTTTGCAGGGCAGCTTCCTGCCAACATAAGGTGGCCCCAGCTTTTTAACAGGATGGAATAGCGGGGTTAGGCAGAGAGGATATAATTTTCATGTTAGCTCTCCCTTGGTTCACAAGTGACATCGACACTGAGTTTAGACTTGCCAAGGAGCTTGCCATTGCAAGGATGAGGTAACCCATAGCAAAGGCTTGGCATACGTGTTGGACAATCGCAGAGCAGATGAAGAAGATGGAAGAGACTCAGAAAGTCCTACCGTACTGATGAGGGGTAAGAGTGGACCCTATCTAAATTCAGAGAGAATAGACCATATGTACCAGTATATGAACCAGAGATAACAGCAGTCACAGAACATCTAGGAATGAGACCAACAGTACAAGGATATTGACAAAGACCCTTGGTCAAGGACCTCTCCTCAGTCATAAAGTCCAGTGAGCCCCTCACTCATCTACTCAGATACAATCTTAGAAAGAAAGGAGAACGGAGGTAAACCTAAAGAGACTAAATATTATTGCTCCGAACAAATTTTAAAGCACACTGGATTAATATGATTTTTTTTTCATTACACAGAGTTTGAGGAATCTCAACTATTATAATCTCTACACTCATTTTACCATGTCTTTCTCTCCATTTGACTGTAAACTTGCAGCAGATAGAACATGTGTTCAAGGTCCGCATATAATGCTGACTAGCTGAGCAGTCAAGGATCAGCCATTGGATTGTAGTATGAGCCTAAATAGTCATAAGCCAGAATAAATTCATTCTGGTCTACTAGAAAATAAAAGCAGAACCTTTTCCTATTAGAAACATCTTTGAACAGAATGAAATATTTAAAAATTTAAAATAAATTACCTTTCATTTACATAATCTTCTAAGTGAACAACCAATTCCCCAGGTTTTTTTTCAGTTTGACCTGAAATTATAAAAAATTGCCATAAAAGGAACAATACATATTACGGAATTCAGAAAATATCTTATAAAAATATTTTACAATATAAAATAACATACAGAAAAACACCAGGTATAGTGCCTTATCTGTAGTAGTTACTCAGTAAAAACTTCTTATTAAAAAAATTTATCTTTACTGTTGAAAATATTACAGATGTCCCCTTTTATTTTATTCACTTATTTTTAAATATGTTTTTATTGCCCTGGCTGGTTTAGTTCAGAGGTTAGAAGGTTAGAGCACCGGCCCATAGACCAAAGGGTCTTAGGTTCGATTCCCAGTCAAGGACATTTATCTTGGTTGCAGGTTCCCCAGCCCCATTAGGGGCACGCCAATCAATGTGTCTTTCTCACGTTGATGTGTTGATGTTTCTCTCGAAATAAATGGAAAAAATATCCTCTGGTGAGGATTAAAAAAAAAATTATATCTACACTAATAAAAGAGAAACATGGTAATTAGCATACGACCGCTACCCTTCCCATTGGCGAATAAGCATATCCTTATGCAAATTAACTGTCAGCCAAGATGGCGGCCGGCAGCCATGCACTGAAGCGA
Source organism: Myotis brandtii (assembly GCF_000412655.1). NCBI lineage: Eukaryota > Metazoa > Chordata > Mammalia > Chiroptera > Vespertilionidae > Myotis > Myotis brandtii. Next base: position 2,372,176 of record NW_005359880.1, read on the forward strand.
ACAGGGAGGCTGGCTTGCTCCAGTGATGGCGAACTCCAACGTTCCCCACCTGACTTGCCGGCCTCTCAGCTGCAACTCTAAGCAACTATGTTGCAACTATGTTGCAAATATAGAAGCTAAACAAAACCCCAGAAACCGACTTTCAGTCAGCCGGGCTTCAGCCAGCCTGACCGCAACATTGTATCAAATACAGAAGGTAAAGGCCAGAAACCTGCTTTCAGCAGCGAGGCCTCAGAGCTAAAGCTGGCCCAAAATAGAAAAAAAAAAAAAGAAAAAAAGGAGCGGTTGGGAGCTTCAGTCACCCACCAGCCGGA
>NW_005359880.1:2375225-2375565 GCF_000412655.1 Myotis brandtii
AAGATAAATAAATCCCAGATACCTGCTTCCAGCTGGCCTCCACTGGGAGCTTGGGTGGCTGGGGGCCGTGGCCAGCCTGCAAACAGCCATCAGCCCCTCACCTAGGATGGCCACACCCTCATGGGGTGAGGATCCCCGCTGGGGGACTTAGCCAGCCTGCAAACGGACCTCAGCCCCTCACCAAGGATGCCAAGGCACCTCAGTGGGCCCCCCTCAAGTGAAGGGGCTGTGGCCAGCCTGCAAACACCCATCAGCCCCTCACCCAGGCTGGCCAGGCACACCTATATAATAAAAGGGTAATATGCAAATTGACCCTAACAGCAGAATGACTGGGAATGAC
>NW_005359880.1:2375717-2389692 GCF_000412655.1 Myotis brandtii
CTGGCAAGTGGACATCCCCCGAGGGCTCCCGGGCTGCCAGAGGGATGTCTGACTGCCAGCTTAGGCCCAATCCCTCAGGGAGCGGGCCTAAGCCAGCAGATGGACATCCCCCGAGGGGTCCTAGACTGTAAGAGGGCACAGGCCGGGCTGAGGGACGCCCCCGAGTGGACAATTTTTGTGCACTGGGCCTCTAGTCTATAATAATAAAAGGGAAATATGCAAAATGACCAAATGGCTGAATAGCAGAACAACCATAGATGACCACGCTATGACACTCACTGGCGCTAGGCCAGCCAAGGCGGGTACGATGTGATTGGTCGGGGACCTGGCCATTGCTCGATGATTGCCCTGCAGAGGGAGGCCCAGGTCTTGGCCAGTGGGGCGGTCCATCAATCAGGGGGCTCCACGCTTGCCACAAAGAGGGAGGCCCAGGCTACCTGGCTGGCGGCAGGGCCTACCTCTTTGGGGCGATCATTTGTGGGGCTCCCAGACTGTGAGAGGGTGCAGGCCAGGCTGAGGGACAACCCCCACCCCCAAGTGCACAAATTTCGTGCACTGGGCCTCTAATATATATAATTGATTTCAGAGAGAGGAAGGGAAAGGGGGAGAGGGATAGAGACATCAGTGATGGGAGAGAATCATTGGTTGGTTGCCTCCTGCATGCCCCCTACTGGGGATTGAGTTCACAACCCTGACCAGGAATCAACCATGACCTCCTGGTTCATAGGTCAATGCTCAACCACTGAGCCACAGTGGTTAGGCAGATTTTCTTAATTTTTTAAATTAAAAAGAAAATCCTCACCCAAGGACACAGTCATTGATTATTTTATAGAAAAAGGTTGGGAGATAGTGAGACCAACTGAGCCACACTGACAAGGGTGGTTATGCCTAAAAGTTAGGTGCAGTTAATTTTCAGTTATTTCAACATAAACACACAATGTGTATACCTTCAAATAAAGCAGCAACTTTTTCCTTCTTATAAGCATTAGATTGAATGCTGGGCATAGGAGAAGAGATTGTAGAACCCAATGTTCTTTTATATTCTTGTTTATGCGGTGAAAATAGATACTGTAAGGGCTTAGCATAGTCTACCTAAAATTCAAAAAACAAAAAAGGAAAACTGTTTTAGAAATAGTTTCTTTCCATGTGTATATTGATAATTTATACTTGCTTATTCACCTTTGGAATATCTAATTATGATAACTAATAGTTGTCTAGTTCTTTAAATACTTTAAAATATGTTTATTTAATTCTCAAAAAAAAAAAAAACCCCATGAGATGGGTGTTATTGCCATTTATAGGTAAGGAAACCAATGTACAGAAATTTAAAAACTTACCCATGCTCACACTTTTACTAATTTTTACTTTCTCTGTCTTTAAAACCTAGCCTTTAAATCCATATAAAACTTATTTAGCCAAGTCTAGGGAAAGTCTAAAGTTCAAATACTGAGAAACAAATAGCCTTCTCAATTTAAACAGAGGCTTTACTTTCTTATACATAGAGTCAATACAGCAAAATAGCCCTGAGTAAAGGGGGAGAAACTGGAACAAATTATCTGGATTTTCCTAAATTACAGTCTCAGATTGGCTCCATATGTTTTTACTTAAATACACATAGCTAGATATCCAAAACATACATGTGCATATGTAAATATAAACTGTATAATTTATGAATCTTCATCAACAAACCAAATATGTGTTTAGCACCCACAATTGTTTTTCACACTAGGCACAGAATATATGTAGTTCTGGATAATATATGATAAAAATAAGCATATGATAAAAATCTAGGCCACCAGGACCTCACATTCCTTTTTTTTTTTTTTAATTTAAAATAGATTTTTATAGAGAGGGAGGGAGAAAGAGAGAGAGAAACATTGATCAGTTGCCTCCGGAATGCACCCTGACCAGGAATTGAACCCAAAACCTGGATATGTGCCCCAACTGGAATTGAACCCGCTACCTTTTCATGTATGGCCCAGCAGACTGAGCCACACTGGCCAGCATGAGCTCCACATTCTTATTGGATAGATGTGATTAGCATACATGAAACATTAGTAAATAATGTAGTAGAGTAATATCACTAAGAACCAAACTAATCAATAAATGAGGAGGAGTTTAGAAAAGAGGAATATCAGTGAGGGCTAAAACAGACAAAAAATATTTCATCAATGAGGAAGAACTTACTACTAGGATTTGAAGATGAGGATATTTCAGAAGAAGCCCAGAGTATTTATAAGAAGGTCAAGAAAACAGCATGTTTAGAACAGGGGACATTTATTATTTATTGAGTATAAAAGACAAGTTTGAATAGTTAAGGAGAGTTGTGAGAGAAATAGACTACAGATATGAAAGTCAAACAGAGAAACTTTAACATAAAGAAAAATTAAGAAAATTGACTTGAGAAGAAAACCTGTTATAGTAGTTATTATTTTAATTATATAATCTAAATAACCATCGCATGCTCAAAAATGGTCTTGGCACACATCAAAAGATTAACAAATACATATATATTTTCATATTTAAAATTAAATATTTAAGTTATGCATGTATAAATTATGATGCCCTGTCTTAACCAACTTTATGGGAACTGCTAGTCCTTATCATATTTAATAAATAACTTCTATTGTACTGATTATCCAACAAATAATATATTATTTCCTCTATTATCTCCAAATATAAAGCTTTCCATAATATCAGACATAAAATGTTAGGCTTTTGAATCCTAAAACCCATTTGAATTTGGGACTGGTAGAAATATATACAAAATTATTTGGGTTAATTTGAATTGCTATTAAGTAATTATAAGCATACAAATTAAACCTACCTCATCTGTATCCTTAAGAAAAAGAAAATATCTATCATATCTTGATTTTCGATTTTCTTCTGGTAGTTCTAAGAAACAAATACAAACATAAATGATATTTCTACACTATTAGACTACTTTTAATTTAACTCAATAAACTATTTTCTCTACATATAGTAAAATTTTTAGAAATGTAGTTTGATAATCTTGTTTGCTTACATAGAATTGCTTTCACATTTTTAGAGCTAAATATATTCTAGAATAATGTGCTTTAGAAGTGAATTTCTATTAACAGAATATAACTTTTTTTAAAATATATTTTTATTGATTTTGGAGAGTAAAGTAGAGGGAGAGAGAAATAGAAACATTAATGATGAGAGAGAATCGTTGATCATCTGCCTCCTGCATGCCTCTACTGGGGATTGAGTCTGCAACCCGGGCACGTGCCCTGACTGGGAATCGAACTGTGACCTCTTGGTTCATAAGTTGAGACTCAACCACTGAGCCACACCAGCTGGACAACAGAATATAACTTTTGATTAATTACTATAATACGATAACCCCATTTCAAATTGTGAGTTTTATTAATGTGGATTATCATTTAATGGACTGTCTTGAACTAGGCATAATGTAGGGTAAAGCATACAGACTTTGCATTTAGATAACCTGGGACCAAAACCTACTTTTCTTGTATATGAGTTATGTAGCCTTAGGAAAGTTATTTAATCCCTCTGAGTCCTCACCTGTTAAGTGGAAATGATAGTCTTTATTTTAATATGGATGCTGTGAGACTTAAATGAGACAAAAAAATAGATGTAACAAACAAATACAGTGTGTGGTATTCATTCAATCAATGGTTATTTGTTGAGCACCTACAATATGCCAGGCACTGGTACTAGACTCTAGAATGGTAATTCCTGCCCAATGATGCATACATTTTAGTGAGTAATACAGAAAATAAACAAGAGACAAAGAAGTGAATAATTACAAAAAAGTAAAAATTATAATTATAAATTATAATTATAAATTGATATATGCTGTGAAAGAAATAAACATATGTTGGTGAGTGATAATATACATGGAGGTATAATTTAGATAGGGTAGCTGCTTTGTACTGAATGTTTTTGTGCCACCCAAAATTTATATGTTGAAGCTCTGATCCTCAATGTGATATTTGGAAGTGAGCCTTTGGGAGGTAATTAGGTTTAGATGAGGTAATGAGGGTGGGGCCCCCATGATGGGATTAATGCCTAAGAGAAAGAAAGGTGGCTGTCTGCAAACCAGGGAGAGTACCTTCCCCAGAACCTGACCATACTAGCACCCCAATCTCAGACTTCCAGCCTCCAGAACTGGGAGAAATAAATATTTGTTGTTTAAGCCACCCACACTATAACAGGTTGTTATAGCAGCCTGAACTCAGAGAGAAATTGGTACCGAGAAGTGGGATGCTGCTGTAACAAATACGTAAAAATATGCAAGTGGCTTTGGAAGTGGGTAGAAGCTGAAAGAATTTTGATGTGCATGCTAGAAAAAGTCAGTAAGCCCATAAAGGGATTTTAAAAGCAATTCTGGTGAGAGCTAAGAAAGAGGAGAGGTACAGAGAAAGCTTCCATTTTCTTAGATAATACATAAATAACCATGTGCAGAAATGTCAGTAGAAATATGAATGGTAAAGGCCATTATGATGAACTGAAAAGAAATTCGGAATTTTTTTCTAGAAAAATAAACATAAAAATATCTTCTTAATTATATAAATTACCCATTCAGATATTTAACATCTCTTTCTCTTAGGAAATTCTTCTTTATAGCTCACTAAAAATTTTCACACTGCAGTTATAACCCACTAGAGGCCCAGTGCACAAAAATTTGTGCACTCGGGGCGGGGGGGGGGGTTCCTCAGCCAGGCCTGTGCCCTCTCGCAGTCCAGGAACCCTCAGGGGATGTCCAACTGTCATATAGGCCTGCTCCCTGGGGGATTGGGCCTAAGCTGGCAATCAGACATCCTTAGTGCTGCTGAGGAGGCGGGAGAGGCTCCCTCCACCACCACTGTACTGGCAGCCTTCAGCCTGGCTTGTGGCTGAGCAGAGTGCCCCAGTGGGAGCGCACTGACCACCAGAGGGCAGCCCCTGCAGTGAGCGTCTGCCCCCTGGTGGTCAGTGTGTGTCATAGTGACCAGTGATTCCCAGTCATTCTGCTGTTAAGGTCAGTTTGCATATTACCCTTTTATTATATAGGATAGAGGTCTGGTGCACAGGTGGGGGCCGGCTGGGTTGTTCTGAAGGGTGTCCCAGATCAGGGTGGGGGTTCCGCTGGGGTGCCTGGCCAGCCGGGGTGAGGGGCTGATGGGTGTTTGCCGACTGTTCAAGCCCCCCCCCCAGTGGGGACCCTCACCCCAGGGAGGTTTGGCCCGCCTGGGTGAGGGGTTGATGGCTGTTTTCAGGCTGGCCACCCCCCCTTTAGGGTTGGGGGGTCCCCACTGGGGTGCCTGGCCAGTCTGGGTGAGGGGCTGAGGGCCTTTCCAAGCCCTTTCGGTGATGGAAGCTCCCAGCCTCTCCTTTTTTTAAATTTTTATTCTGGGATTTATTTACCTTCTATAATTGAAACTTTGTTGCTTTAAGTGGAGCTCAGAGCCGGCTGCAGCAGGGAAGCTTGGCTTCCTGCTCGTTCCAGCTCCGTGGCCACGGCCCGCTGAAAGCAGGTATCTGGGGTTTATTTACCTTCTATAATTGAAACTTTGTTGCTTTGAGTGGAGCTCAGAGCCGCTGTGGCAGGCGGGGGAGCTTGGCTTCCTTCATCATTGGGGCAACCAAGCCTCCTGCTTGCTCCAGCTCCGTGGCTGCCGGCCGCCATCTTGGTTGGATTAATTTGCATACAGTCACTCTGATCGGCTGGTGGGCGTGGCTTAAGGCGTAGCAAAGGTACGGTCAATTTGCATGTTTGTCTTTTATTAGTGTAGATAACTTTTGAGCAAATGCTTTCAACAGAGATCAAATTATCAAGAACCTTTAAGATACAAATACTAAAGTGTATAATAAAAACATGCATTTATATATCAAAGGAGAAATAAATACATTACACAAAGCATTACCCATTGACTTGTTTTCTTGATTTTTTGTATTTGTTGGCGCAGCATGTAATCTTAAATTTAACTTCTCAAAATCACTCTTTCTGGGTTCAGGCTCATTTTTGAAAGAGACATACCTGGAAAATAAAATTAATGTAATTAAAATAATCACAAAATGTATAAGGCTAATCTAAAAAATAAATTTGGAGAACTGTGGTGATGTCCCAGTTATATAGATCTGGATGTTTTTGTGTTAATGTATTACATTAGAAAGTGTAAAAGAATGGGACTAATAAGCAGGAGCTGAAAAAACTAGTGATATTCACTCAAGGTAAGAAGAGACAGGAAACTGCTGTTGTCATAAAATTGAGGGCAGTTCAGGAAGCTATTGTCCAGGAGCTGGTTAACTCTTCTAGAAAAATATGCTGGAAAGTGTTAAATGAGATACTGGGGACATTGCCATATGAGTCAATGTGATGAAACATGGAGTTTGGATCAGTTCAGATACCAGATCACAGTATTTATTCTATATAATAAAAGGGTAATATGCAAATAGACCGAGTGGCAGAATGACTGAAATGCCCATGGCCACTTGCCTCTCCGGGCCTCATCCTCCAACAGCCCACCCCCCTCAACCCTGATCAGTATGTAAGAAAGTTAATGGTATATAATTCATGATATTTCTGACCTCTAAATGCTTGTAACCCATGATTCAGTCCTCAGACCTCAGACACTCATGTGTAGTTGGTATTACCCAGTCCCACACCTTTAAATATTACCTATACAGTTATGCTGATGTTCCCATGTACAGACTAGACCCTAAACTCTTGTATGAACTCCAGATTTATATATGCAACTACTACATGACTTCTGCATTTAGATGTATTATAGCCATCTCAAACTTCACATATTTTAAACCAAAATTTTGCTTATACCTTCTTCCCCATCTGTTCCTCATCCTGGCTTCCTCATCTCCATCCAATCAGAGGCTTAGGCCAAAAACTCTAGTCATCTTTGATTTCTTTCTCTCATTCCTCATTTCCACTCTGTCAGCAAATCTCACTAGAGATTTGTTAACTATAGTCACCACGCTATATATTACATCTCTAGGACATTTACCTTATAACTGGAAATTTGTACCTTTTGATCACTTTCACTCATTTCAACAGCTACGTTCTTTATGATAGAGTTCTCCAGAAAATAACAATGAGAGAGAAGATGATAACAGTGGCCAGATAAAAAATTTTGTTGTTTCCCTCTTACTCCTATATAGGAGGGTGCTGGAAATTATTTAATAACATTTTTTTCTAATGTTGGTTGATATTTTTATTTACATTAAGGAATGATATGAAAGTGAACAATGAAAATATATGTTGGACCTTCATATATTCATCAATGACATACAGTGGGGCCTTGACTTACGAGTGTCCCAACTAACGAGTTTTTTGAGATACCAGCTGTCTCTCGGCCGATTTTTTGCATTGAGTTGATAGAGTAATTTGAGTTAACGAGCTCAGTCTCGGAATGAATTAAACTCGTAAGTCAAGGCCCCACTGTAGTTACTTCTTTGCTGAGACAGATAATAGTTTTTGAATACTAGAAGAATATTTCCTCAATTTTATTTTTTGCTATTTAAAATATAATGGCTACAGGCAAGAGACATACTTTTAAGTTTAATCTTCATCATTAACATTTACTCCTTAACTTTCTTAAATCTAGACATACAATATATACAAATTTGATTGGTAATATTTGTCAATTTTTATGATGTAAATATCCAAGGTTGATTTCAAGCTACCAATGGGACATCATTGAATATGAAACTGGAAAGAAATGTGTAGTAGCATGATAATACATAATAGTTCTATCATATGGATACAATACATGTAATTTCAAGACTATAGATAATAGTAAAATGTAATAAAATAATTAGGAAGTGATAAGTTTTGAATAATGTCTTTGTTTTTAGTATGTCTTTGAATTCTTAGTTTACATAATTTTATTTTTAATAATAACTGTTTAATAACCATCTAACAAAATTCCTGAAAATTCAACAATCAGCTCTAAAAAATTAGTAGGAGCTAACTCTAGCACACCACTGTTCCTGTACCAGAGAAAAAAAGAGATTAGAAGGTGGAAGAGAAGAAGGTGTGCTAGAGGAAGATCACACCCATCTTTCACTCATAGGTAGGGGGACAGGAAGAAGAAAATTGCTGGCCATAGCCCTTTTCCATTTCAGCTCTTACAAAGTCATTATTCTGGCTTGATGGGAGAAGGGAAAGCCTTGAGTAGTATGTGGGATCAAAACACTAAACTGGATAGACCAGTGGTTCTCAACCTTCTGGCCCTTTAAATACAGTTGCCCATGTTGTGACCCAACCATAAAATTATTTTCGTTGCTACTTCATAACTGTAATGTTGCTACTGTTATGAATTGTAATGTAAACATCTGATATGCAGGATGGTCTTAGGCGACCCCTGCGAAAGGGTCATTCGACCGCCAAAGGGGTCACAACCCACAGGTTGAGAACCGCTGAGATAGACTTTTAATAACCAAAAAATGATCCGTGAAATTGAAGAAATAAAAAACTATTTTATGTTATATGTTTTTGAGTTAAGAATTGGCAAATTAAATAGTTAAGTTAATATTTTATTATAAACTAGAGGCCTGTAGCATGAAGAGATTCGTGCGATAGGCCTTCCCTTCCCCTGGCTGCCGGCACCGGTTTTCCTCCGGCACCCGAGACCCAGGCCTTCGCTCCGGCCCAGAGCCTTCCGTCTTCGCTGGGCACCACCGCTTCGAACCTACGTATGCAAATTAACTGCCATCTTTGTTGGGTTAATTTGCATACTCTTCTGATTGGCTGGTGAGCGTAGTGGAGGGACAGTCAATTTACATGTTTTTCTATTATTAGGTAAGACTAGGAGCCCAGTGCGTGCATCTGAACCTCTCCATGCAGAGCTCCAGCACGCCTGGCCCAGCCCCCAACCCCTCTGGCCTTCTCTGGCAGCTTCAAGCCCCGCTCTCAGTCCCTAGAGTTGCCTTGGGCTGGTCCCGCTTTCTCCTGGCGCCTCCCCACTTCCACCCTGTCTCCAGAGCAATGAGGTGGCTCTGCCCTCTCATGGCGCCGGAGGAGAGCGTGGAAGCCTCCCGCCTGCTGTGCTGTGCTCCTTCCTCTAGCAGGTGGGTGGCGGAGCACTCTGAGTGTGAGCGGTGGGTGGCGAAGAACTGGTAAGGGGGCGCTACGGGCTCTCACCCCCGACCTCCCTGGCACAGGATGGTCCCACCTTCTCTGGGCGCCTCCCCACTTCTGCCCTGTCTTTGGAGCAACGCCCCTCAGCGCACGCACAGGCAGCCTCCTGTGATCGGTCCTTTATGCGTTATGGCGTCCCGACCATTAGCATATTAGCTCTTTATTATGATGATTTTTTTAAAAATCTGTTTTTATAAGTGAGATTCATCAAGGGTTTATAATTCTTGTGGTCAGACTTGAGGATCAAATACAGCTTTATAAAAAGAATTGGAATTATTTCATCTTTGTCTATATGCTGAGAAACCATTTAAATAATTCTTTAAAATTTTGAAGAAATGCATTCTGACCCAGCTTTAAGGTGGTACTTTCATAAAATTTTGACTACTTTCTCAAAAGTTTCTAGTTATTGATTTCTAATGTTTTCTTTTTCTTGTTTAGACTATTTTTTTATTTATATTTCCTATTCATTTTTCAAAGCAGCATAGCTATATAAAGTACTGATTATAACTATTTTAATTTTTTCTATATCCATAGTTATATCCCCTTCCCCATTACTAATGTGGTACCTTTATGTGGCTTGCTTTTTGTCTTCAATTTCTCAAATTATAGTCATATTAACATTCTTCTGGGAGGTGTTATACATACTAATTTTGCCAAATGCTTTTAAAGATTCAGTGTGCTTATGGGAGAAAAGCCAAAAGTTAGGTGGAAGTACATGACAGCTTTTTCTTTTTCCTTCAATAAATGCATACTTAACATGATTTATAGGAAATATATTCAATTAAGTGCCAGATATTTGGTATATAAGATTGAGGATAAACTCTGTTCTCAACTGATTATGACTTTCTTTGCTAGTTTACATAATCTCTTATCATGTTGCTTTCTTGCTTTTGTTAAACTACATTATATGGATTAATTTTGTGAACTTAGTTGAGATATAATTAAATTATAAATCCTGCTCCCTACAAGCAGATAGACTTGTAGAATAGATAAAATGGGTATATACAGTCCTTCTAAATGCACAGGGACCTGGATGAGGGTGTTTTATTACTCACTGAGGCACAATAAGTTTTAACAAACCGTTTACTAGGAGGGTCAAAGTTTCTGTCATTCTATCCTCAGGTTTCTTCCTTAGAAGTAGGTGTGAAGGACTGTGAAAGGTCTGAGACTTGACCCTCCTTACAAACTAACAAGTTAGCCTGTCAAAGTTTTATCTATGCTGGCAGAAGACATGAGACTCCTGGATCAGAGGCAGAGGACCATTTGGTATTTATAGCAATAGGGCAACAAGCAGAGTGCCAGATGACACCTGCACACACAATGGGTTATATCACAGGAATGGAACCCTAGCTTAGGGAACCCAATTTTTTATAATGGACAGTAACATGCCTGCTCTTGCTCAGAAGACGGTACTATCTCTATTTTCCAAGGCTGTTTGCTACATAAACATCCTTGAAACGATTGTCAGAAACCAAGGCAGCCAGTGCCTCTGCTCATACAATATATAGAAATACAAGAGACCTATGAAGAATTTTCTCCCAACAGTAGGACGAATGACTGAGAGAGATAAGGGCCTAGAAATAAAAATTGTGTTTGTAGCACTGGGTTTTCATATAATATGAGGAATAAAACTTGGAATTATAAATTTTGTGGGTTAATTCGCTAGCATAAAATTATAAATCTATTTTTTGTAAGTTGTATTGATTTTGGACTGTTTGTATGTTTTAAAATTCATTTCCCTTTAATGCCCCCCCATTTTTTTCTTACATTTAAAAAAATTCCCTGTGAGATTATACTCTATTATAGTTGAGTTAAAGGAAATATAGGTGAAGACCTTGCATTTGCATTGCATGTGCTGGAATTAAAGGGAGGCTGCTGCACGTCCTGGGATAGATCATTGAAGTGGCGCTGGCCCACGGAGGTAAGAAACCCAAGGGACGGGTACAGCTCAGATGGAAGCATGGGGGCTGCTCTAAAAGCTGTCTCTTCCCAACTGGAAATCTCCTATGAACTCCTTCACTGGCAATCCTTTGGGATGTTTTATGTTTTCATGAGACAGCTACTGTGAGATGGAAGTCCAAGCGTTCGTTCTGGCACCACAAACAATTTCAGATACATCTGTGTATAATAAAGATACCTAGTTTGTATCTTTATATTATTCATATTCATATTTCATTTTATTTTGGATAAAATACTTCTTCAAGTAAGTTCCTCAGAAAGAATACATAGGCAGATGACATTCTAAAATCTTTCGGGTCCAAAAATACTATTCTCATATACACATGATGATTCATCCAAACAGAGGATTCCAGGATTGCCATTCTGTTCAAAAGCTGAAAATGGTTCACTGTTTTCCAGCTTTAGAGATGCAGATGAGACATATGAAACTCATTTGATTTCCTTGCCTTTGTAATTAACCAATGTTTTTTTTCCTGACTTTGGTATTAATTTTTCCATAAGTCTAGCACTTGGTAACCCTTTTGATCTGAAAATTCATGTCTGCCTTTAAAAAAAAGGGCATATTTTTCTAATATTTCTTTGATTTTTCTTACCATCTGTTTCTTGCTCTCCTGATTTATGTATTAGGTATATATTTAGATATTGACTATCCTGAAACCTTACTACCCATATTTTCAATCTGATTTCCATTTCTTTTTTTTTATTTTTGTAAGATTGTGTCTCTCTTTGATCTTATCAATCCAATGTACAACTGTATTCTATTTTTTAATTTCCCTACTCAGTTTTTGATTCTGAAATGATTTTTTTAAAATCCCTTTCCCTGCCCCCTCATTATTTGTCCTCAAGATACATATTTTCTCAAGTTCTCTTCTGCTTCCTCTTATAAAGACTGCTTATTAGGAGTCATCTCTTCTAGTTGTCCTTACCTCCCTCCTTCATGTGAGTCTCCCTGAGATTTCTCCTTGACTATTCATTTCAGTGAGTTTTTATTCCTTCAGCACCTATAAAGGTCAAGTGATTCTTCCATTGATTTTTAAAAAAATTCTTTTTTAAAAAATTTAAATTCTTTATTGTTTAAAGTATTATTTAAGTCTCCTTTTCCCTCCATTGACCTCTCCCTATCCGCTCCCACCTCCCCCTAAAAAAAATTCTTAATCTAGCCCTAGCTGGTTTGGCTCAGTGAATAGAGCATCGGCTTAGGGACTGAAGGGTCCCGGGTTCGATTCCGGTAAAGGGCACATGCCCGGGTTGCGGGCTCCATCCCCAGGAGGGGGCGTGCAGGCGGCAGCCAATCAATGGTTCTCTGTCATCATTGATGCTTCTATCTTTCTCTCCTTCTCCCTTCCTCTCTGAAATCAATAAAAATATTTTAAAAATATTCTTAATCTATCTACTTGCCCCTAACTGATTCTCTATTTCTTACTATTTTATACATGGTAAAATTGCCATTCTCACATGATAATCCAGGACTGAATGCCTAAGTAATGAAAAAAGTCACTTCATCTCTCTTACTAAAATTCCTCATTACAGGTGGTTTTTTAAAGAGACTTTTGTTAAAAAGAGCATGGCTCTTTTGTAAAAGGTCCAATTATAAAAAGTTGCAGAGAAGAGTGTGTTTGGTGTTTATTGAGAAATATTAAAGACTCTATCCAAATTAAATGCCAAGGACTGAGAGATATATTTGAATGATTATAAAACTCTGCTTATCAGAAAAGTGATCCTAGGAAGGTATTTCCAGGTGATGAAGGCTGTCACCTTTATCAGGTCCCATTTATCCAAGAAAGATGAGGAAATCCCAAGCTAATAATAACATAGAAAAATGTCTCTGGGAGTAACTGACAAAGAAGCCCTAAGAATTTAACGGTTTTCAATCTTAGCTTTATATAAGAATCATCTCTGGGAAATCTTAAAAATAGTAATGGCTGGGCCGCACCCCAAACCGATTAAAGTAGAATCCAATTATCTTAAAGCTCCCCAGGTAATACTCATGTACATATGTGTTGGAAATGACTACTCTGAAAGCAAAGCTCAGCTACAAATAAACCTGGGCACGTTTTATCAATTGGGTGATCACAGCCAGGTTGAGAGTTGCTATGATATCCAGTAAGCCAAGGAAAAGAATGAAACAGATGTTGGTATTACGCAGCACGATTAGAGTGGGACCTTAGCTAGAGCAGTGACTCAAAGGGTGGTACCCCGAGCAGCAATGTCAGTAATACCTGGAAACTTACTAAACATGCAAATTATCAGGCCCCGGCCCCAAACTACTGAATCAAGAACTCTGGGAGTGGGGCCCAGCAATCTGTGTTTTAGCGAGCCCTCCATGTTTGGGAACCTCTGTGCTAAGGGAAGTGTTTCTCTGCTGTCAGTGTCCATAGGAATCACTTGTAGAATCTTGTTGACTGCAGCTTCTGTCTAGGATGGGGTCAGAGATTCTGCACGTCACACAAGTTCCCAAGTGACATGGATGCTGCTTGATGGAAGGCCACACTTTTTTGGGGGGGGGGCGGGGGGCAGACCCAGATATTTTATTTTATATATTTCTTTGTTAATCCTCACCTGAGGATATTTTTTTCATTGTTTTGTGTTTGTTTTTTTTGACTATTGCAAACTTTTATTATAGAATGCCTGGGACAGGAAAGCACATGTAGAAAAAAAAATAGAAATTATGCAGTTGTCTATTAACTATGCTCAGTTTTATGTCTGCACGATCAAATTTCAGAAGCTTTCCCTCCCAGTTTCTTTCTTTTTTTTAAATTTTGTTTTATTGCTTAAAATATTACAAAGAGTAGTACATTTCTCCTTTTTTTTTTCCCCTTGACCTTCCCCCGGCCTCCCCTACCCCCCAGTGTCTTGAGTCTATTGGTTATGCTTATATGCATGCATACAAGT
>NW_005359880.1:2389772-2393679 GCF_000412655.1 Myotis brandtii
AACCCTCCCCGGGGAAGGCCACACTTTGAGTAGCAAGAGGCTAGAGATCAAAAGAGAGCATGCCATTACCAGACAGTCTCTGGTAGGAGGTGGCAGTCACGGTGTCAAGTTGAGGCTAAGCTGAAAGCTGTGTGGATTAGATTCAACACCTTGGCTAGGTGTTGGAGTGGGGTTTGTGAGCACTGGTGGAGACTCCTAGCTTAGTTATAATTAGCATAGCTTTTTAGCCCAGGAGTTGCAGCTCAAGTTTTGGAGGAACTAAATCTATACAATTTAACCGATGTAAGCAGCATATCATTCTTGATATGAAGATTAAAACTTTCTGCCTTCTGCTCTGCTATTTAAGCAATCATTTTGCTTTGACTAGAAAAGGACTCATGGCAAGATGGGATGCCTCCCAGGAGAGGCAGGTTCTGGAGGTAATATGAATTTAGTAAAAGGTCAGGTTTCCTGAGGAGCCCTCATAATTTTTAATGACCTCTTTTGCTGTTTTTAATGATATATCTAAGATCCAAATCTGCCTATGCATTGCCCTGTTTAAACCTTTTGGTCGCTCCTTACTGGGTTTGACCAAAGCTGTTTCCTAGGCTCATAAGGCCTTTGGTGATCTGGCCTTTACTACTGCTTACCTCTTTAGCCTCACTTCTTCAGCTCTCCCCCATATTCCATTCAAGTCTAGCAACAGTGAACTATTTTTGATTTCTCAAATCAGGTGGGCTTTCCTTTGCCTCTAATTGGTTAAAGTTTGAAAAAAATCCTGACCTTAATTTGTAGGCATACATAGCTCAAGAAAGGCCTTTCTTTAAAAATTCAGAATTGTAATTACTATCTGCAATAGTGAAATAATATAATGAATATTTTATAAACTATTTTTATTTTTTTAAAAATATATTTTATTGATTTTTTACAGAGGGGAAGGGAGAGGGATAGACAGTCAGAAACATCAATGAGAGAGAAACATCGACCAGCTGCCTCCTGCACACCCCGCACTGGGCATGTGCCCACAACCAAGGTACACGCCCCTGACCAGAATCGAACCTGGGACCCCTCAGTCCACAGGCCGATGCTCTATCCACTGAGCCAAACCGGTTAGGGCTATAAACTATTTTTAATGCTTATTTGGTATGTTATAACTCATAGCCATTTTAAAATATACCTATGTTTGACAAAGCTGACATTAATATAGACTGCATAATCTAAGACAAATCTAAAGTAATACTTTAAAACTCCAAGTTGAAAGTTTGAAGTAGTTAAGATGGTTACCTTTTAGTTTTTGTAGTACCATGTGGCTTGTCTTCTCTGCTCTGTGATACTGTCATAGATGTGGATGTAGGAGTAATAGCCTCTTTGGATTCCAACTGGAAATCAAATGTGAGGGGTCTAACACAAGTCTTCCTCTTTACGTAACCCTGAACACTGTTTTTCTGCAACAAAGACAAAGTTTCAACACTGTGAAAAAAAGAGTGCTTTTCACATAGGGAAAATCCTGTGTGGAAAGGACAAAATTAACCTCACTGTACACACACACACACACACACACACACACACACACACACACACACAATTTACGTGTAGTCAATAATGGAAAAATAATACAGATTGAAAATTGGGGGCCTTGTACACCAATTTTTTTATTGCTGTGTGATCTGAGCTGCTCTTTGCCTATATATGAAATAAGGGTGTTGGACTAGATCAGTGGTTCTCAACCTTCCTAATGCCGCGACCCTTTAATACAGTTCCTAATGTTGTGGTGACCCCCAACCATAAAATTATTTTCGTTGCTACTTCATAACTGTAATTTTGCTACTGTCATGAATTGTAATGTAAATATCTGATTTGCAGGATGTATTTTCATTGTTACAAATTGAACATAATTAAAGCATAGTGATTAATCACAAAAACAATATGTAATTATATATGTTTTCCGATGGTCTTAGGCGATCCCTGTGAAAGGGTCGTTCAACCCCCAAAGGGGTCGCAACCCACAGGTTGAGAACCGCTGGACTAGATAATAGTGAAGGCTCCCTCCTAATTCCCCAATTCAGAAATTAGGAACAAACTATATCTTTAGGAAAGTCAATATTGATATGTAGAGTTATTGGAACCATAGCAGGTTGGTTTCTCCAACCTGTTCTCTTCCTGTCATGACACATGTGATGAATCACATGATTTGTCTAGTAGCATGAGCCAGTACTAGAGTTAGAAAGCAATCAAAGGAGAACTTTGTTCAAATATTTATATAGATGGACTGAAGAGGAATAAGGAGTGCTAAAAAGTGAGTTAAGGAGCCAAAAATCTTCTATAAAAAATTCTCTCAAAGAACAGCACAGAGGAACAAAGAGATAAAAAAAAAATTTAAAGCAAATCAAAGGATATGAGAACTTTTGCTTCTGCCAATGAAGTTAGATTAAGCACTATGGGAATTGCCTTTCTGCTTCAAACTACTAGAAAACAAGACAAAATATAGGAAGACAACTGTAAGCAGGCATTAGAAAACAAGCAGAGCCACAATCCCTGAAAAAAAGGGAAACAAATGAGGTAAACCGTACTATAGCCCAGCTTCATCTTGGAGGCAGTTTCCAGGCTGAGGCACTGGGAGGGGGAACTCAAACCAAACCTTGTGGCCTTGACCTTGTTGAGTTTAAGAGACAGATTTCACCAGCAATCACTCTTGGGCATTCACTCCAAAGAAATTTGTTTATTTAAAAACCTGTAAAAAATATTCATAGCAGCTTTATTTTATCTTATTTTTTAGCAGCTTTATTTTTAAAAGCAAAATACCTGCACACTATCCATATGTCCTTCAATGGGTGAGTAACTGAAACTCTGTATATTCATATAATGGAATGCTACTTGGCAATAAAATGTATAAATTATTTATAATAATAAAGCTATTGATTTGTATAAGATCTTAGATGGACCTCAAGGGCATTATGCTTAATTTAAAAAATCAATGTCAACATTTTACATACTGCCTGGCTGACAAAGCTCAGTGATTGAGCATCGATCTATGAACCAGGAGGTCATGGTTCAATTCCCAGTGAGGGCATGTGCCCCGGGTTATGGGCCCCATCCCCAGTGTAGGCGTGTGCAGGAGGCAGCCAATCAATGATTCTCTCTCATCATTGATGTTTCTATATCTCTCTCCCTCTACCTTCCTCTCTGAAACCAATAAAAATATATTTTTTAAAAGTTTACATACTGAATGATTATACTAGAGGCCTAGTGCACAAAATTTGTGCACAGGAGGGGGGTGTCCCTCAGCCTGACCTGCACCCTCTCCAATCCAGGAGCCTTCAGGGGATGTCCTACTGACGCAATCTGGCCTCTCTCTGCAGGAGGTGACAGGGCTGATCAGGGGAAGGCACCGCCCCCATCCCCCCGCTGCTGCTGCCACTGCCAGCCGCCACAGCCACCAAGGTGTTTTCATTGACATGAACTCCAGTCCCTTCACCACAAAAAAATGACAACTTTCTTTAGGCATTTTCAAGATGTCTCTTTCATAAGATATGATCTTCCTTCCTTCCTTCCTTCCTTCCTTCCTTCCTTCCTTTCTCCCTTTCTTCCTTTCTCTCCTCACCTGAGGATATTTTTCCATTGATTTTTAGAAAGCGTGGAGGGGAGAGGGAAAGACAGAGAGAAACATCAATGTGAGAGGGACACTTCGATTGGTTGCCTCCTGCATCAGCCCTGGCCTGGGCCCTGGCCAGGGAGGAGTCTGCAACCTAGGTACATGCCCTTGACCAGAATCGAACCCAGACCCTGCGGTCAGCAGACCAAGGCTCTACCCACTGAGTCAAACTGGCTAGAGCAGGATATGACATTTCTCAGCCCCTCCAGCAGTGGATCTTTGTTTTTTCCTCCAGGAGTGAGGTGGAAAAACCCTAGATCACCTTCTTGGATTCTT
>NW_005359880.1:2393787-2396375 GCF_000412655.1 Myotis brandtii
ACTGGGGATGTGCCCACAACCAAGGTACATGCCCTTGACCGGAATTGAACCTGGGACCCTTGAGTCCGCAGGCTGACGCTCTATCCACTGAGCCAAACTGGCTAGGGCACCTTCTTGGATTCTTATTAGGCAAGTTACCAAGAACACTGAGTGGCGTATGAGGAGCTTAGCCAATGAGCGGTCAGAAAAGGTGTTTCCTCTGCAGCTCATGCGCAGAGGTGGGACTGCCAGCGTGCTGCAGCTGGCCGGCCCTGCTGTCTGCAAGCCTGCTCGCTCGCTCACCATGGTGCTTGGCAGCCAGGCCCTGCTCTCTGTGCCTGCCTTGCCCCGCCAGCAGGCCGCCAGCCTTGCTGTGATAGGAGCCTGTGGGATGCGGGGGGCAGGACCCAGAGGTGCTCCATGCTCTTCCTGGTGATGGTCATCTGTCTGGTTGTGATGGCCCTAGGCTATTATTGGTATAGATAACATTCTCAAAATTACAACATTACTATAGAGATAGAAAACAGATTAGCCCTTGTCAGGGACAGAGACAGGGAATGGGGTGAGAGTATGGATACAAATACAAAGAAGTAACACGAAGGAGTTCTTTTGTGGTGATGTAAACATGCTGTATTTTGATAATATTGCATAAAGCTACACATACAAATGACCAAATGATGCAGGTTAAAATGGGGAAAACTGAATAAAGTCTGTAGTCTGATTAACAGTAATATGCCAGAGTTGTCAATATCAGTTGTGACTCATACTGGTTTTGACATTGTACAATTTTATCTCATTATAGATGTGTGTAACCAGCACCACAGTCAAGATACAGCACTGTATAAGGTGTCACTAACAGGGGTGACTGGGTGAAAGGTATATGGGACTCTTTGTACTGTTTCTTCAACTTCCTGTGAGTCTATAATTATTTCAAAATAAAAAAGTTTTAAAAAAATTAAAAAAGCAATTACCAAAGTGATTTACATATTGTTATCTCATTCTTGGTCATTAATAAAGCAAAGAGAGGCAATCCACCTTCATAAAGATGTTTATTCACTTGAGTTCCTCTCTGTGGTGTCTTCCTGGATTTCTCCTGCATGCTCTTATCTATGCCTCATTTATTCACATTGTTATATTATTTTGCAAGTTTTTGTGTAAACAAATTAAATTGTTCATATGTACTAAAAATCTGTTTTGTGAGGATTTATTATTCTTTGTTGTTCTTTATCACCCTTCATTTATTGAATTTTATAGGAGTCTTACCTTTTTACTTAGATTAATTTCTATAAATCTTAATTATTTTTAATTTGGTAACTATACCAAATACTAAATATTTTCCTCCTTTTAATAAACCAAGTAAATAATTGTTTAAAAACATTTTTATTTATTTCAGAGAGGTAGGAAGAGGGGAGAGAGAGACAGAAACATCAATGATGAGAGAGAATCATTGATAGGCTGCCTCCTGCATGCCCCTTACTGGGGATCAAGACCACAACCCAGGCATGTGTCCTGACTGGGAATTGAACTGTGACCTCCTGGTCCATAGGTCAATGCTTAGCTACTGAGCCACACCGGCCAGGCACCAAGTAAATAATTTTTAACATGTTTAACATATTAGTAAGAATAACAGGTGTCACATTTACTATTTGACTGCCTAGTATCTTAAGCAGTTTAAATATATCATAACCTAATATGGCACCTATCTAGAAGTTACCTTATATCTAATTATTTCTTTATAGTATCCACTTGCATAGATGACTCAATATACTCATTTGTTTTTTACAAATTAATTTATATCTTCATATTAACTAAAAAGTAAAAATAATCATTCACATTGGAAATGACAACCTTTTAATACTTAAATTAAATCTTAGCTTTTATTTTACAAACCTTTATTCTTCTGGCCAAGAGTATCTTTGCTTGCTGGTTTAGAATTTCTAACTTCTCTACAATTTTTTCTGCCATTGTCAGTCATTAAATTCCTATTTAAAAAGGAGAAAAATAAAACAATTTAAACATATCATTGACCATTTAGGCATAAATTAAGAGACTCACCTTTATTTTACTGTTTTAGGTAAATAAAAAACTGTATAGATAGATCATGGAATAAATCATAGAATTTTAGAGGTCAAAGCTTTTAGGTATAAAGTCACATAATCAGAACTTTCAGATGTGTGTGGGCCCTAGGAATTTTTAAATGTATGATAAAGGTGAGTTGAAGAAAATTCAAGATTACCGTATGAGCAGATGTGACTCATACTTTAATATACAGCATGATTTATATCTATTTTCTTTTGTCATAATATATTTTTTAAAAATATATTTTATTGATTTTTTACAGAGAGAAAAGGAGAGGGATAGAGAGTTAGAAACATCAATGAGAGAGAAACATCGATCAGCTGCCAAGGTACATGCCCTTGACCGGAATTGAACCTGGGACCCTTGAGTCTGCAGGCTGACACTCTATCCACTGAGCCAAACTGGTCAGGGCTGTCATAATATCTACACTAATAAAAGAGAAACATGGTAATTGGCGTATGACCGCTACCCTTCCCATTGGCTAATCAGCATATCCTTATGCAAATTAACTGTCAGCCAAGATGGCGGCC
>NW_005359880.1:2397931-2405213 GCF_000412655.1 Myotis brandtii
GGGGCAGCGCCCCAACTCCCCAATCGGCCCTGCTCTGAGTCTGACCAGGGGCTGCACCTAGGGATTGGGCATGCCCTCTGCCACCCGGGAGCAGGCCTAAGCCAGCAGGTCGTTATCTCCCGAGGGGTCCCAGACTGTGAGAGGGCATAGGCCGGGCTGGGGGACCCCCCCCAAGTGCACAAATTTTTGTGCACCGGGCCTCTAGTATTTTAATAAAAGTAAATGTGAAGAGTTCACATTTATATAATCAGTTGCATTAAAATTTAATGATCAGTTATCCAAGACTGTTAATATGGCACTTCTATTCCCCCTCTATACTATGTGTTTCTTAAAGGTAGAAACCATGCCAAATTCATCTTTGCATCCCTAATACCTAACAACCTGAATGAATGAATTAACCATCAGCAACAGAGGAAATGGACAACTGTAAGTGCTATGACTGCTTTTAGCCTGCATATACACTTATGAGAATACACAAATCTTTGATAGAGTCTGTTGAGGTCCTTCTAGATCAAGCCATAGTATTAAAGAACATTGCTTTCTCTCCCATCTTCAAACTTAGAAAGGCAGCATAGTGTCTAGTTAGGAACATGAATGCTAAAGTCAGGATACCTGGGTTTGACTCCTTGGCTCAGCTACTTGCCAGCTGTGTGACTATGGGCTAATTGCCTAAACTCTCTGTTGCCCCATCTGTAAAATGGGAATAATAAAAGTACATACTTCATGGGGTTGTTATGAGGTTTAATTGAGTGAATGTAAGTAACATATTGTGGGGAAGCATGAGACTTGGTTGGAAAGTTTGTAAGGAGGACATTCGGAGAAAAAGGGAAGTGTGTGGAAGGCCACCTGCCCTGTTTAGGGGATTCCGACTTAGGCGAGACTTAGGGGAGTACCAAAGGTGGTGCCCCTAATTATCCCTTGACCTTTCCAAACAAGTCTGTGTACATGCAGACCCCCAGGTGTTTACTGGAATCCTTATGCTTAATCTTTAGGTGTCCTTACTTAAAGGACATTACAGACACATGTGTCCTCCCAATATTACTTACCCTACTGATTGTATCTAAAAGATAAACTTTATTTCAAACTGCTATTACAATAAAAGCCTAACAAGGCAGGCAATTGAGGTTGTCTGGTTCCTTTAGCCAGGCAGTCCCTTAGCCCTCTCTTTCACGGCAAACATCATGTCAGAGTAATCCATTCATCTGTCGCTCAGGGTCTACTGGTCAGTCCTGGCAACATATAAATGTTTGGCAAATAAAAGAAATAAATATAAGTAATGATATACTTACAAGTAAGGAATAAGATATGTGATATTATCTATTAGTGCTGCAAAATGCATGTTCTTCATCTGTATGTCATTTTGGTTTTTTTCATCATACCTGCCACATGCAATCACCAATGATATCCATGTATCTGATGGCCTACTTTTTTCCTTCACAGTATATTTCTTCAATTACTCTAAATCCTTGTAACTTAGGAAACAATAAGAATTTATTCAGCAAGTCAGTATCTTCTGTTTTGATATGGCAATTCAGTATCTTCTGTACCATGTCATTTGATTATATTGCTTCCTTTCCTTCTCTAGTTTTCTCACAGTTTTACTTCTCAGTTTTCTATTAAATTCTTATTCTGAGGTCAGTGAACAGAAACTAGAATGTGCTGTCCTATAAAGCACAAGTGTAGGCCTCCTATTTAGGGAGACTATTGTGATAAGCATTACTTTGTTTCCAAACTGGAAACTCACAAAAAAACAAAAACAAAATTAGTTTGTGCTTAAGTAAATAGATCTAATTATCTTCATTTCAACTGATATAATAGGTGGGTGGGAGAGATGATCTCACTTCTTAAATATGTAGAGATATGTCTGAAGCATTCTTATATATACTTAGAGTTGTGGGAAAAACGCCCTCTTCTGAGAGTATAGGGTTCTTCTGTAGTCAGAGAAGACTAACTCTTAGAATTTTGAGGTCAGAATGGGTCAACAGTCTTTCACATAATTCCATGAACAATGAGGCAATGTTGACCCCAACTGGACAAGACCTTTCAAATCCTTACTTTTATTTCCATTGCCATCATTTTCCTTCGGACCTTCTGGTTTTCACTTTCCCTCCCCTAGGTTATTGTACTGTACTGTCTCCTTATCCTTACCCTCCTTATCTCTCAATTATTGATCCTTCAAAATGCCATCAGAACTGTGTTCCTTAAACAGGACACTGATCAAATCCAGCTCCAGGCCACAAACCTCGACTTGCTCCCCATCACCTGCAGAATAACTCCTAAACTCTTCAGATGACATACAAGATGTTTCAAGAAAAGACCATCTAGGATCTGGCTGTCTGCCTTTCCAGTTAGTCTCCTACCATATCCTGTCTTCTGCAATACTCTACTACTCCTATTCCCTGGATGCACTCTGCCGTTTCCTCAGGCATATCTGTGCTTCACCATAGAACCTGGCATCATGCTATGGAGATTCACTCTCTGACAAATCTCTTTCTCACTGTATTGAAGCTCATTGAAAGCAACAATTGACTTACCCACCTCTGAATCTCAGCACCTAACCAGGATCTGAAAATGACAATTGAATTTGGAGATGTTTCCAATTATAACATTTTATGGGGAGTAATCTCAGCTTATCTGTAATAGATGATGTTAATTCATGATGATTTACTGGGGGGATGAAATATGAAATTGAGTAAATTATTTTAAAATGTGGTTCTTGCCAAATCTAAATTCAGTAAAATGATTTTCAAAGGAAATTTGGGTTCATGTTCTTAATTACTCGCTCAGTAATGACAGTTTTTTTTTAAAAAAAGAACACAATGAAATAGAGAACTTGCCAACTAGGGCAGAATAAAACTCCCAGTGACTCTCACCACAAGTCATCCATAGGCCTCATTGCAAAGACTTGGCTATATCAATGAACAATTTCAAGGTTGCAGGGCCAACCCTATAAGCACATTAGAGTTTGAGTCCTTACTAAAAATAACAATATCAAGTTAAAAAGTTACTTTTGAAAGCAGAGCACTATTTTACAGTTAGAACCTTCTGGACTGTAAAATAAATTCAAACAAACAATACAAAATCCCCTGGGTCAAGCTCCCACTGAAGCTAGAGTTATTGCTAGACCTTTTCAGTTTACACGATGAAATAAACTCTCTTTATGTATAGACCAGTTTGGATTTGTTTTTCATTTTCTATAAAATGAATTCTAAATACTGTGCTCAACAAATATTTGTCAAATGAAGGGAAACCATAAAATGGGTAGATTACTGATCTCATAGGGCTGTTCTGAGAATTAAATGATTTAGCAATCTGAAGCACCAAGCACAATGTCTAGCAAAAAGCAGATACTAAAAACTTTCATTATGTTTCTGTGCCCCTAACTTTCTCCCTACCCCCACAAAGTCCACACAACACAGTTCGAAAGTGCTACCTAAACCTGATTTTACAGTACTAAGAAAATACATATTCTCAAATGTTTGAATTGTTAAATACTAAATTTCTTTCCTCTAAATTCTTGCCTCCTAATAAAGACCACAACTTTAAGTATATTTCTTTGGATAGCATCTTAAAATGTTTTACTTGCTATACACACAAAACCACAATAGTTAAAGTAACAGATTGTTAGACCTGACTTCATAAATATTATACATTTCTGCATGTTAAAAAAAACAACGAAATTTCCAAACATGCTAAACTTGGAAAACTGCTCAATATGTGTAAATAGAGCATTCTTAAAAATCTTACAAATTGTTAAGAAAAGGATAAACACAAAGAAAAAAAAGTGTATTGAATATAAATAATCCATTTGCAAAAGAATATCTATAAATGACCATTAATTATATTTTTAATATCAACAAAATATTCAAAGTTATATGTATTAAAACAACAAAATATAACTTTTCCCTTACACAGTATTGGCAAGAAGGGGGAAGGAGCAGAGACCTATGAACACCTATGCTCTATTGGTAGAAGTGTAAATTGTTAGGATGTTTATTTACAACTTATATAAAACTTTCAAAAATATATATAATCTTTGACCCAGCAATTCTACTTCCAAGAATTTATATTTAGAAATTAATAATAGAAATTCTCAAAGAGTTAGGAACAATGATGTTGATGTAACATTCTTTATAATGGTGTGAAAAATTAAAAGCAGGATAATAGCAATTATCTATTATTTAGTTGTTGAAATCCCAGCTATTAAATCCATTACATGTCAAATACTGTACTGAATATCACATATATTGTCTCATTTAGTCTTCATTTTATAGATTAAAACTTGAACTCAGAGACGTTAAGCATGCTGATCAAGATCATAAAGCCATCCTGGCCTGCGTGACTCAGAGGTTAGAGCATCAGCAATCCCCACATCTCCACATTGAAAGCTCTTGAGTTTGATTCCCTGTCAAGGGCACATACCTGGATTTCAGGTTGGCTCCCTGACCCCAGTTGGGGTACCTGCGGAGGCAACTGGTCTATGTGTCTCTCTTATATTGATGTTTCTCTCCCTTCTCTCCCTCCCTCTCTTCTATGCTCTCTGAAAAGCCATGGAAAAAATATCTGCAAATGAGGATTAACGAAAAAACAAACAAATAAAATATTTCATTTAAAAAAAGATCATAAAGTCTATGATCTTTACTATTATTTTTAGATTTTCTTATCAAAATTTTTGTCTAGCCATAGGATGTCACATGTGATGTAGCTTTTAAATGTGATTTAAAAGATATAGGAAAATGTTTATGATATTGTGTTAATTGAAAGAATCAGATAAGATTTTAACACATATAATGATTTTAAAAAAACCAACAAAATCAAATAAGGGTCTCTGTCCACAGAAAAGACCTGTACTAAAATAGTCTTAAAAGATGGTATTTTAGGGTGGTGAAATGATACCTTTGAAATTCTTTATTTACTTTGTACTCTTTTGTATTTTTTTAAATGCACAAAGACTAATGCATCATAGAGACTATATATAAATATGTATTATTTTTGCAGCCGAGTTATTCAAATACTTCATATAGCCCAAAGTATTTTTTTCTTCTTGTGGGATTTGAAAAGTCAAAAGTCTCTTTTAAACATTTTGAAATGTCTTTTCATTTGGCATTCAAAAAAGTTTTTACAAAAGTACACAAAGCTGTCAAGGTAAGAACATCCAAACCTAAAGAGAATTTTTATAAAACTTTATTTGAGCCAAACAGGATATGCCTGGAAGCAAGAGCTCAATAGACTGAGAAAATGCTTCTTAAAATGGCAGTTTGCTGCTTCTTTTATGCATTTGGAATTTAGGAGGGACTGTAAGGAAGATTACATGAAGGTGGGAGAAAGCAAGGTGGGGATTGTTTGACAGGAGAGTTGAGAAGATTATGTGTTCTCTTGAGGGTGGTTTCTCTTCTGAGGGGCCCAAAAGGAGGCATTTAGAAAGCTTGTTAACTTACATGCACAGAAACAGTGCGCAGGGCTTAAGGTAAAGATTAATCTTTTACTAAAGAAGTTATATACCTGGGGCATGACAACTCACCATGGCCTGCCCATTTAGGAACTATGATCAAGTCACTCTGTGAGATTACTTTTTGTAGAACCCCTTTTTCATCCACAAAGCTAAAGATTAAAAAATTAACTTAATGATTTCAATTATTATATTAAAAATAGAAAAGCTGAGAATAGACAAAAGGAACATTGCTGATAATTTGATAGTAATCTCTTTAAAATGCTTCTATTCTCTAGTCCAGGTTGTGGCACTTTTATCTGAGGAAAGGACCATGACACTTTTTTGTGACTACAAGCTTGAACCTCTCCAGTTCATCTGCTCTCAAAGATATTTTACAAATTCAATATAAGCAATTGGTTTTGATCCTAAGGCAGGAAAAATCTGAAATGAGCAAGACATATTAATTTTTACTTCAAGACTCCTAAATACAGATTATATCCTGGAGTAGAAATAATATATTAGTTGCTCTTATGACTCATAAAATCAGATGTAAACATTTTTATTGCTCAAAACTAGTGAGGATACATCCAACTGAATTAAAATAGAATCTCTGATGCTGAGCTGAACATAGAATTGCTGCTTAGATTAACTTAGAGTTGAAAATATTATTATAATTCCAAATTCATTTTGTCAACTTTTTAGGACCACTAATGAAAACCAGTTTAAGATGATTTTTAAAAATATATACTTTTATTCAAAACATTTTGCAAGGGATTCTGTTACTTTAAAGAAGAGTTATAAGAAATCTGTTTTATTAGTTTAAACTGGTAAAAAATACTCAAACTAAATTAGAAAAAAAAATTATTATAGTCAGAGTTCACTAGTGAAAAAAACAGACAAATGGGTGGAGGAGTGTTTCTGTCAAGGTAGGAGGAAGAGACCAAGGAGAGAGAGAGGGGGGAGAGAGAGAAATAAATTGAATATGTTGGAGAGCCTTAAAGAGCAAATAAGTAATTTCTTTATAAATAAGAAAAAATGATTTGAAGGGTTTTATGGTACAAGCAAGAATATGTTCTCTTGCTTGAGGTAAGATGCCCTTGGCACATAAAGGAATTCCATGGAGCTGCAAGTGACCACAGAGTGGACTGAGGGGATATGAGCAGGACATCAACAGGGACCAGTAAATAACCGTGTGTGTGTGTGTGTGTGTGTGTGTGTGTGTGTGTGTGTGTGTGTAATGTCAATAGAATAAAATGAAATTTCAGAAGAAAACTGTAGTTTCAAAAGAATATAATGCAGAGAAAAAAATACTCTTATTTTAAAAACTTCCACCACTTGATGGCAGTATACTAACATTTACAGGGAACTCATACAACTAAACAAAAGGAAGGTAAACAACCCAATCAAAAAATGGGCAACGGACCTAAATAGAAACTTTTCAAAAGAAGACAGAAGGAAGGCCAAGAGACATATGAAAACATGTTCAAAGCCACTAATTATCCGAGAGATGCAAATCAAAACGACAATGCAGTACCATCTCACACCTGTCAGAATGGCTATCATCAACAAATCAACAAACGACAAGTTCTGGGGAGGATGTGGAGAAAAAGGAACCCTCATGCACTGCTGGTGGGAATGCAGACTGGTGCAGCCACTATGGAGAACAGTATGGAGTTTCCTCAAAAAACTAAAAATGGAACTCCCATTTGACCCTGTGATCCCACTTCTAGGAATATATCCCAAGAAACTAGAAACACCAATTAGAAAGGATATATGCACCCCTATGTTCATAGCAGCACAATTCACCATAGCTAAGATTTGGAAACAGCCTAAGTGCCCATCAGCAGATGA
>NW_005359880.1:2405536-2408549 GCF_000412655.1 Myotis brandtii
GACCCTTTCACAGGGGTCGCCTAAGACCATCAGAAAACACATATATAATTACATATTGTTTTTGTGATTAATCACTATGCTTTAATTATGTTCAATTTGTAACAATGAAATTGGGGGTCACCACAACATGAGGAACTGTATCAAAGGGTCACAGCATTAGGAAGGTTGAGAACCACTGGCCTAACCAATGGACACGGACAACAGGGGCGTGAGGGCATTAGTAGGGGAGATAGGGGGTAACGTGGGGATAAAGACACATATGTAATAACTTAATAAAAAAATTTAAAAAAAGAGTTTATGGGGAAAATTATATTATTTCAGGTTAATAATAGCTTCTTTGATTCTCCTTCGAAATGATATCTATTCAATTCCTAGTAGAGTGCTTGTTGCATTGTAAGGGTTAACTAGTTCTCTTCCAATTGTTCTCTATTTTAACAATGAGGATGAATAAAATCTACTTCTTCATATTTTACTGTTTGTATCTACATAATAATACTATATTGGACACTTATTATCTTGTATGCCCAACGTTCAGTCTTCCTCTGGGAACTGTTTCACACACCCACCCTCTTTTAAATTAAATGATTTATCCCCATCCTATCCCACCCCCTACATCAGTGATGGCGAACCTATGACACACATGTCAGAGGTGACACGCGAACTCATTTTTTTGGTTGATTTTTCTTTGTTAAATGGCATTTAAATATATACAATATATATCAAAAATAGTCTTTGTTTTACTATGGTTGCAAATATCAAAAAATTTCTATATGTAACAGCACCAGAGTTAAGTTAGGGTTTTTCAAAATGCTGACACACCAAGCTCAAAAGGTTCTCCATCACTGCCCTACATCCTGCTCTAACTAAAGCTTCACTATGAACAGAGAGTATTTCTCTTCCCCTTGACTTAAGTGCTTAGCCATGTGACTTGCTTTGATCCATGGTGAAACGGAATTTTTGGACTGGAACACTCTGTATTCCCCTGGGCAGACGGGTTCCCTGGCTCTTGTCTGGTGGTGTCGAAGAATGAATCCACGGACGGAAGGTGGCATAGAAAAGGTGGAAATTTATTGAAGAACAAGTACAGACTCCCACATGGGGAGGGGAAAAGAATTTCATAGCACAGACTCCCACGTGGGGAGGGGGAAGAGTCCCACTGAGTTCCTTTTCCCTACGGCTTATAAAGGCTGCAGATCTTGGTTACTTGATATCCCCTCTGATTGGTCACTATTTCCTTGGACTGGTTACTATAGTAACTTCTGAGGTCGAACCTCACATAGGACACATGAGGTTTCCCCCCCCCCCCTTCCTTATTGTTTTCCTATCCCCTTTGGGCTTTCTTCTCCTCCTTCTGGATGAAGGGCTTCCGTCCCTTTATTTTGTAAATATAGACCTTCTGCTGTTCCCAGCTCCCCCATTCTATGGAAATGTAGCTATTGCAGCTTTTCAGCTTCCCTGTTCTATGGAGATATACTTTCTGCTGCTCTGCAGCCCTGTGTTTCTTCCATGGTCCCCTTAGTTTTTAAAATTTCCTAAAACCTGTCTTTTTCACCCCCCAAAATTCCTGTTTCAATGATATGGGTTAGAATGGTTCTGAGCCTAAACTTCAGAGGTTTCCCATGAGCCCTGGCCAGCTTACTGCTTCCAGAAGGAGGATGACCAATGTATGGAATATAGCCACCCTCATCACCACAGTCTGAAGTAGAGCTGCCCCCAGACAACATGCAGATCCATGAAAATAAATGACAATTGTTTTAAACCACTAGTTTGGGGCACTTTGCTGTACAACATTAAAGTGGTAATGGCTAACTGATATACCTTCCATCCCATTCCACTCCCAATCATATGGTTCCCATAGGACTTACCAGGTTCTCCTTACAAGACCTGACCCCTTATAAGATTTTCTTTTTACAAGATCCTGTCATCAGTTTGTCCAAAGGCCAACTGGGCCACTTAGAGCTCTTCTCAATATTTTGAACTTGGAGGACAACATCAGCCAATTCTTCTGTGGCAGGAAGTCTCAGGTATAAAACCTGGGAGTTAAACTCAGCTATGTTGGCCAGTCTGAGAAAGCAGATTCACAGTGAGAAAGATGAGTCAGCAGGTGGAGGGCGACACCTAGGGGCTTTTTAGAATCCTGTTGCAGTTATCTTAAAGGTCCTGCTGCAGCTTACTGTTTCTTAGGTTCTCTAACCAAAAATTCCTTCTGTTTGAGAAAGCTATTCTGGTTTGGTTTAGTCACTACAATTGATTACTTTTTTTTTATTGTGGTAAAAAAATAACATAAAATTTATTATCTTAACTATTTTTAAATGTTCAATATAGTAGTTCAATAAATATGTTCAATATAGCAACAGATCTCTAGAAATTTTTCATCTTGCAAAACTGAAACACTACATCCATTGAATAACAACTCCTCTTTTTTCCCTCCTCCCTACTCCTTGCAACCACTATTTTCCTTTCTTTTTCTATGAGTTTGATTATTTTAGATATTTCATATAAGTGGGATCATGCAGTATTTGTCTTTTAAAAAAATATTTTTATTGATTTCAGAGAGGAAAGAAGAGGGAGAGAGAGATAGAAACATCAATGATGAGAGAGAATCACCAATCAGCTGCCTCCCGCAAGCTCCCCACTGGGAATCGAGCCCACAACCCGGGCATGTGCCCTTGACTGGAATAAACCCTGGGACCCTTCAGTTCGCAGGCTGACGCTCTATCCACTGAGCAAAACCGGCCAGGGCAGTATTTGTCTTTTTGTGACCAGCTTATTTCACTTAGCATAACGTCCTTAAGGCTTATCAATGTTATAATATATGATATAATATAATATACTAGAGGCCCGGTGCACAAAAATTTGTGCACTCGGGGGTGGGGAGAGGGGGTCCCTCAGCCCTTCCTGTGCCCTCTCGCAGTCTGGGACCCCTCAGGAGATAATGATCTGCTGGCTTAGGCCTGCTCCCGGGTGGCAGAGGGCAGGCCCCTGGTCGGGCTCAGAGCAGGGCCGATTGGGG
>NW_005359880.1:2409635-2425573 GCF_000412655.1 Myotis brandtii
GGCTGACTAACACAGGTTTCTGGGGTTTTGTTTAGCTTCTATATTTGCAACATAGTTGCTTAGAGTTGCAGCTGAGAGGCCGGCAAGTCAGGCGGGGAACGTTGGAGTCCGCAGTCACTGGAGCAAGCAGCCTCCCTGTTCGCTTCAGTGCATGGCTGCCGGCCGCCATCTTGGCTGGCAGTTAATTTGCATATCGCCCTGATTAGCCAATGGGAAGGGTAGCGGATGTACTTCTCATTACCATGTTTCTCTTTTATTAGATAGGATGACAGCTTATTTCACTTAGCATAACGTCCATAAGTCTTTTTAGGGGCTGCCTTTTATGTATATACCACTTTCTTCTCCCATGGTGAATCTATTATACCTAATTAACTAATATTAACCTTATTGGTTTTAAAATTTTTTATTTTTTTAAATTGATCTTTATTGTTGAAAGTATTACAGATGTCTCCTTTGTTTTTTTTTTGTTTTCTTTTCCCATTGACCCCCTCTTCCTTGCACCTGCCCCTCCCAAGCCTTCACCACACTATTGTCTGTGTCCATGGGCTATGCATATATGCATATAAATTCCTCAGTTAATCTCTCCTCCCCCTCCTCCTACCCCCACCTCCCCTTTGAAATTTATACCACCTTTTTCTATGGGTTCATCCACTGATGGACATTTAGATTACTTCCACCTCTTGGTATTTGTGAACAATGCTGCAGTGAACATGGGCGTACAAATATATGCATATTTTCTTTATGGATTCAAACTAATAATTGTTTATGCTCTCTGCTTCCCTGTTTGGGAGAAAACAATGAAAGAAAATAGTAGAGGACAATAGCAATGGTTTTGGTACATGAACACCCCTGACTGGAACATACTCCCACTCCAGGGCCTTTGCCCATATCATACCCTCTACCTGTCAAAATCCCATCCTACCCTTATTTTAGAGGCTATCTCAGTGATGGCGAACCTATGACACGCATGTCAGAGGTGACACGAGAGCTCATTTTTCTGGTTGATTTTTCTTTGTTAAATGGCATTTAAATATATAAAATAAATATCAAAAATATAAGTCTTTGTTTTACTATGGTTGCAAATATCAAAAAATTTCTATATGTGACACGGCACCAGAGTTAAGTTAGGGTTTTTCAAAATGCTGACACGCCGAGCTCAAAAGGTTCGCCATCACTGGGCTATCTTAAATGCCATATCCTCTATGGAGCCTTCTAAGACTTTCCCAATGGAGAATCACTTTCATTAGCTTGAATCTCCATGAAATATCTCTCTGCCTCACTATGGCTCTTATCACATTTTACTTATCTTATTCTCCTTTTCTGTTGTACTCTTTCTGAAGAAAAAGACTGTGTCTTATTCATAACTGTATTTCCCAAATTATTCTATCAAGTGTTTAACACATAATAGGCACTCAATAAATATTTCTGAATTGAGTGGTGCCCCACCCAAACCTCTGAGTTAAAACTAGATCCCTCCTTTGAGCAACCCCATACTTACACTAATCCACCTACTTTATACTGAGGACTCATATTTCAATCATTGCCCATAATTAGAAATTAAAACCCTAATCTAAAATTGGATGAATGCCCAGCCGGCGTGGCTCAGGGGTTGAGCGTTGACCTATGTGTTAGGTTTAATGTAAGGTTTAATCTGAGATGTAAGATTTAATCTGACCAAAGCCGGAAAATTGACCAAGACAAGCAGGGTAAGAGCGAAATATCGCATTGGTTGGAAGCTCTCGGGTGAGGTCCCACGGTCGGGGGGTGCAGGCCGGGGGAGTCACACCCGCCTATGCCTGGCAGAGATTTTTTATGCTGCTGTTGGACCAATCAGGTTTATCTGAGGTAGCTTGTGGCGGGGGATTGATGAGCAAGAAGTTGGTGCAGCTGCGCCCTGGCCATCTTGAGAAGGCTCCGGTGGTTATTTATTGGCCATCAGCACAATAGGATGCTCTGGTGGGTCCCAGGATGGCAGCTATTGTCCAGCAGGATGTGGCTCAGCAGTTCTGGGTTGTTTTGTCCAACTCAGCTAGTGGGATCAGGAAAGACTCTATTTTCCCAGCCCCAGACCTTATACTATGGACCAGGAGGTCAGGGTTCGATTCCCGGTCAAGGCACATGCCCGGGTTGTGGGCTTGATCCCCAGTGTGGGGTGTGCAGGAAGCAGCCGATCAATGATTCTCTCTCATCACTGATGCTTCTCTCTCTCTCCCTTACTCTCTGAAATCAATAAAAAAAGATATTAAAAAAAAATTGGATGAATGACTCAGTCAGCTAGTTTTTTAAACGTCAAAGTATTTGCTGCCAAAAGGCCAACAGGCTGAATTTGATCATCCTTTAGGCTAAAGTCTATTTTAGCATCAAAGTTCTTTAGTTTTGTTATTTGTAGTTATGTTTTTTCCCCTCAATAATGAATAAATACATTTCCTGTTAACTTTCTTAAGTTATTAGAAAATTTGCCTTGGTTTGTTTTTCCTGATTTTTTTACATAGGCATGTTCTGGGCTCAGTCCTAGGATTTCTTTCCTTTTCTATTCCTAGTTTACATCTATTTTCTTGGTAATCTCATCCATTTTTATGACTTTAAATTTCATCAATGTGTAGATGAAACTCAAATTTTTATATCCTGCCTGTATCTCTTTTCTGAATAGACTGATATGACCAACTGCCTATTCAACATCTCTATCTGGAAGCATAGTAGTCATTCTAAACTTAACATGTCTCAACACAAATTCCAAAATCCCTTCCCCATTCCTCAGCAAGTATTTTCCTCTTCAAGTTTTATCACACCTCAATTAATGGTCACTTTATCCAAACTTTCTAGTTGCTTAGATCAAAATCCTTGGAGTCAAATCATTATCATTTCTCCACTTAAAACTCCCCAATGGCTTAACTCAATTATCAGAAGAGCTGAAGGCCTTCTAGAGTCTTACACTTGCCCACCACCCCTGGCTACAGTTATTTCTCTGAACTCATTTTCATCTGACTTAATTCCCATTGTTCTCCCCTTCCTTACTTTGCTCCTCCCACAGTGGCCTCCCTACAGGACCTCTAATGCACCCTAGAGCTTCTTTTTCAACCCTCTTCCTGTCCCTCAACTATTCTGTCTGCCTGAAACTCAAATTAGCAATTGTTCATAGAGACTACGATGAACAATTATATGCCAACAAATTGAATACTCTAGACAAGATGGGTAAATTCTTAGAAGCATACAACCTACCGAGTCTGATCACGAAGAAATAGAAAGTCTGAACAGACTGATTAATAGTATGGAGACTGAATCAGTAATCAAAAATCTCCCAACAAAGAAAAGTCCAGGACCAGATGGCCTCACTGGTGAATTCTACCAAACATTTAAATAGAATCAATACCAATCATTATTAAACTCTTCCAAAAATCAAAGAGGAAATAACACTTTCAAACTTATTTTACAGGCAACAAATCTTTTTGGTGTCCTGATACCTAAGCCAAACAAGGACACTACAAGAAAAGAAAATTACAGACCAATATCTCTGATGAACATAGATGCAAAAAATCCTCAACAGAATTAAACAACACATTAAAAAGGTTGTAAACTATGATCTAGTGGGGTTTATTCCTGATATGCAAGGCTGGTTCAAATAGGTAAATCAATAAGTGTGATAAAAAAATAAATGTTATATGCCACAGTAACAAAATAAAGGATAAAAACAATGATAATTTCAATAGATCCAGAAAAAGCTTTTGACAAAATTCAACATCCCTTCATGGTAAAAGCTCTCAACAAATTAGGTATAGAAGGAATAACCTTAATATTATAAAGACCATTTATGACAAGCCCACAGCTAACATCATACTCAACATTAAAAAGCTAAAAGCTTTTCCTGTATGATCAGAAACAAGACAAGGATGCCCACTCTCATCACTTCTATTAACATAGTACTGGAAGTCCAAACCAGAGTAATTAGGTAAAAAAAAAAAGAAAGAAAAGAAATTCAAATTGAGAAAGAAGAAGTAAAACTCTCTTTTTGCAGATGACATGATCATATATATAGAAAACCCTAAAGACTCCACCAAAAAACTATTAGAACTAATGAATTCACCAATGTTTCATGATAAAAAAAAATCAATATGAAATATCAATGAACTATCTGAAAGAGAAATTAAGAAAACTGTCGCATTTACAATAGCATCAAGAACAATAAAATACTTAGGATTAATTTAACCAGGATTATGAAAGACCTGTACAGTAAAAACTGTAAGAAAATAATGAAAGCAATTGAAGAGGACCCAAATAATGGAGAGATATTCCATGTTCTTGGATTGAAAGAATTAATATTGTTAAAATTTCCATACTACCCAAAGCAATATACATACTCAATGCAATCCCTGCAAAATTCCAATAGAATTTTTCACAGAAAAAAAAAGTTCTATAATCTGTATTGAACCCCATACCTCCCTAAAACAAACAAACAAATAAAATAGTCAAAATAATCTTGAGAAAAAAGAACAAAGCTGGAGCCATTACATTTCCTTATTTCAAACTACATCACAAAGCTATAGTAAGTAAAATAGTATGGTATTGGCATAAAAATAGAGAATGGAACAGAACAGAGAGCACAGATATAAACCCATACATATATGGTCAACTAATATTTGACAAAGGTACAAACAACACATATTGGGGAATGGATAGTCTCTTCAATAAATAGTGCTGGGAAAACTGGATATCCATATGCAAAATAATAAAATTAAACCTCTTATACCACTCACAAAAATTAATTCAAAGTGGAGTAAG
The DNA here is from genome assembly GCF_000412655.1 of Myotis brandtii. Taxonomy (NCBI): domain Eukaryota; kingdom Metazoa; phylum Chordata; class Mammalia; order Chiroptera; family Vespertilionidae; genus Myotis; species Myotis brandtii. The sequence goes on from NW_005359880.1 coordinate 2,414,412, forward strand.
GACTTAAGTTGAGACCTGAAACTATAAAGCTCCAGAGGAAATAAAAAAAAGAAAAAAGCTCCTTGATATTGGCCCCTAGGCAATGATTTTTTGTATATAGCACCGAAAGCACAGGGAACAAAAGCAAAATTAAGGAAGTAGGACTACATCAAACTAAAAAGTTCCTGCACAGGAAAAGAAACAATAAAAAAAAAAATGAAAAGGCAACCTACTACATGGGAGAAAATTTTTGCAAATAATGTGGCAATGAACATGGGCGTGCAGGTATATCTTGGAGATAGTGCTTTGGCTTCCTTTGAATATATTCCCAGAAGTGGGATTGCTGGATCAGATGATAGTTCTATTTTTAATTTTTTGAGAAACCTCTGCCAGAAGCCAATTCCAGCATGTCAGCAGGGCTGAATCATCTGGAATGGCTGAGGGCATTTCCCCAAACCTGAAAAGGATGCATAAATGATTGCTTGCTGCCAGACAGCTGAGGGCATTTTAATCTACATGTTATTGCCTCCTGCTGGCCAAACACCTGAATAGCCATTGGCAGTTCCCCCAATCCAACAATGCTTCTGTATACTAAACCTTGGCCTTTGATGTGTATATCTACCTTGTCTTAGGACAAATTGTGTTAATAAAGAACAAGGAGTCAGGATATTCAAGAGAACTTGGTTCCTTTAACTAAGTCTTCTCTGGCTCCACAAAATGACTTCCAAATTTATGTTTCATTTCTGGACTCTTGATTAATTTACAGCAGCCCCTTCTCCAGATTCCTGAACCCTTCTAGATGCTGGGACAAGACCCCCGGCAAACCTCCATACTATTTTTCATAGTGCAAATCATATATCTCATAAGGGGTTAATATCCAAAAAAATATAAGGAATTCATACAACTTAACAGCAAAGTAGCTAAAGAATCTGATTTTAAAATGAGAGCCCTAACCGGTTTGGCTCAGTGGATAGAGCATCAGCCTGAAAACTAAAGGGTCCCAGGTTTGATTCTGGTCAAGGGCATATACCTTGGTTGTGGGCACATCCCCAGTAGGGGGTGTGCAGGAGGCAGCTGATCAATGTTTCTCTCTCATCGATGTTTCCAGCTCTCTATTACTCTCCCTTCCTCTCTGTAAAAATCAATAAAGTATATTTTTTTAAAAATGGGCAAAGAACCTAAATAGACATTTCCCCCAAAAAGATATGTTGGTGAGGATCTGAAGAAAAAGAAACCCTTGTACATTGTTAGTGGGAATGTAAATTGGTATAAGCACTATAAAAAATAGTATGGAGGTTTCTCAAAAAATTAAAAATAGAACTACCATCTGATCCAGCAATCAGGGAATATATTCAAAGGAAGCAAAAGCAATATCTCCAAGGTATACCTGCACGCCCATGCTCATTGCCACATTATTCTCAATAGCCAAGACATGGACACAATCTAAGTGTCTGTTAACAGATGAATGGATAAAGAAAATTATATATATACACACACAATAGAATATTATTCAGCCACAAAGAGAAGGAAATTCTGCCATTTGTAACAACATGAATGAATGTTGAGGGCATTATGCTAAGTCGGGCTGGGGGTGGGGGAAATGGGGAGATGTTGGTGAGAAGGTACAAACTTTTAGTTATAAGATGAATAAATTCTGAGTATCTAATGTACAGCATGGTCATTATAGTTAATAATACTGTATTGTATACTTGAAATTTGCTAAGAGAATAGATGTGAAGTGTTCTTACCATAAAAAAATTAAAAGCTAACTATGTGAGATAATGGATGTGTTAATTAGCTTGATGGTGGTAAACATTTCACATATGTACACATATACAAAATCATCATGTTATACACTTTAAATATATACAGTATTGTCAATTATTCATCAATTTAAAAAATTATATGGACTTCTTTTTTTTTTTTGAGTCACTAAAGGCTCAAGGTCTATTTCGAAGGGGATAATAGAAGAATGAAGGAGAGTTTAATGGAATAAACCCCCTCTCCTCCCCTCTACTTACAGTTTAATTGCATAAGTAAAATGTGTAAGCAATAGACAAATTACTAATTCCCTTCAGAAGTCTCATATGTTAGAATTAAGGAACTTCCTATTTATATTCCTTCCTTTAAAGTTTTCCTCATTACTTAATGTGTTTAATATTTTTTAAGTGTTTTAAAATTGTCACATATATTCAACCTAAAAAATAGGAAGTTAAAAAAAAGCAAAAGGAAGAAAAAATAACCATAATTCTATAATCCGAAGAAACTACTATGATATTTTGTTGTATTTTTTCCACATTTGTCTTTTTGTTTGGCTTATATAGTTGAGCTCTATCTAGTGAAATGGTCTAAATGTTTTCCTTATGTACCTTTAAAAAGGCTTTTAAAATTATGCACTCCCTTACATATTTTTAAGTTTATATTTAAAATATGAAACATAAGTCAAATAAATTTACTTCCTTTTATATAGGAAATGGACATTATTGAACATTTTATAAGATGAAATAAGTGAGACTAAGCTGTAATAGGAACAAATATGCCTTTAACTATCTTATTACTACAGCAAATCTAGTAAAGAAATCAAGTACGATTTTTACATGAATTTTATCCAATGTGTCTAGAAAAAATGTGATAGTCCATCAAAAATCTCATTTGCATTTAGGAGAATAACCATAACCATGTTGCCTCTGATCCCAGTTTCAGACTATTCCAAAGTGGTCCCAAATATCCCCAAATTGACTAAAATTCTGAGTATCTCAACATGAACTGAAACACAAGTATTTTAGTAAGCTTCACTTTTCTAAAAAATATGTATGTCAGATAAAGAATACAGCTTTACAAGTTTAAAGCTCTTGATTAATTATGCAAGGACACCTTCCTAAAATCAATATTTCCATTTGTTTGGTACCCTGGAGCTAAGTATATCCAGGGTACTGCACATGACTGAGATTTGGGGTGGAGGATGCCATTTTTTTATGAAGTGAGAGAAAGATGACTGTGAACCCAGGCTCATTCTCAGAGAAAGCAAATTTGAGAAAGGGCACATGTTAAATTTGAGAACCTGGAAATTGACCTTTGAAGTATGCATGCAATCTTGAAGAGCTAGGTTTGTACATTGAAGGTTTTGAGCTCACCCACACTTCTTAGAGTTCTTAAGTTTCTAAAAAACTCATAGGAAATAAGAGTTTGCATATCTCACAGGAAATGATGATGATTCAGCCTGTAGCACCTGTTTCTCCAACAGAGCTGGAGGAGCCATAAGGCGTTTGATGCCGAGAAGCATCAAGCAGCTGCATGTAGGCATCATTCTTTGGATGAGTCAAAGGATTTATGGTGTTTATTTCTCTTTCTAGAGTCTACATAACTCTTTATGAATAATGCGTTATTAATTCAGCGGTTAAGATAATTAATAAAATAAAGCGACGCCTCATTTATCTGGCTTATTTGAAGAATGCGTCCTTCCAAGTAAAATTATCCTTAAGACAATTAAAACTTACAACTTCAAGTTTAAGCCATGAAGTTAGAAAAACAAGTCCAACACTTTTGATAACAAGTTTTCTTAAATGAATAATAAGAGTTGTGAACGTGGTAAAGTAGGGCAGGGCCAGTGAGCGGTTGGTGAAGTAAAGTGGGTACCGTGTGGCAGCACACACCAATTGGAGGATGACGGGGTAGCAGGAGAGGCAGTTGAAAGAGGGATGCTGGTATCATAAAATCAAGTGCAGAGTCACAGGTGTGAGATCAAACAGGAGGCAACAGGCAAGAAGTTGAGCCTGAGTCATTGACCCAGATCAGGTAAGCTTTGCTCTACAGGAGTTGGCACACAGGGCTGAAGCTCGAAAGAGTGTGACCTGAGGCTGTTGTATATTTTTATCTGTATATACTAGTAATTGTTTTCATATCTTTCCATTTGCATTTTATTCTGTCCTATCGTACTTTTAAAATACCATCTTCTTTCCCATTTCAGGATCCTGGAAAGCCATTAACATCCTCTTCTGTAGTCATAGCCCCTGGCATGGTGAATGTTGACACAGAGGGGGCACTAAAGGAAGGTGCAGCCCTGTATTAGGCTTATAACAACAGAAAGGCAGGGTGGCACAGTCAATCATCAAAATTACTCTTCACTTTCATTGCACATACAGTCTACAGTACATTGGAGAATGCAAAAGAGTCGTTTCAGCTCTTATACTGTAAATAAAAGTCTTTTCAGTCTCTTTAGTGCTACTTTTTTTTTTTTTTTACATTTTATGCTTTTTGTTGGTGATTTTGCTGTTTAAAATGACTCCCAAGTATAGTCCTAAAGTTCTAAGTACAAGGCTACAATGTACATTACAAAGAAAATATGTATGTTAGATGGGCTTCGTTCAGACATGAATGACAGTGTTATTGGCCCAAAGTTTAATGTTAATTAGTCAACAATATAGATTAAATAAGGTGTCTTTAATCAGAAACACACATAAAACCAGATTATGTGTTGACCTATTGATGAAAATGTGAGCAGAGTCTTGCAAGACAAAAAGTAATATGAATCATTAAAATAGTAAATGAATTGAACTTAAAATTAAAAACTTCTGTCCTGAGCAGTTTGGCTCAGTGGATAGAGTGTTGGCCTGTGGACTGAAGGGTCCTGGGTTCAATTCTGGTCAAGGTCATGTACCTTGGTTGCAGGCTCCTCCCCAGCCCAGGCCCTGTTCGGGGCTCATGAAGGAAGCAACCAGTTGATGTGTTTCTCTCACATCAATGTTTCTCTCTGTCTTTCCCTCTCTCTTGCACTCTTTCTAAAAAACAATGGAAAAATATCCTCAGGTAAGGATTAAAAAACAACAATAACAAAAAACTTCTGCTCTCAAAGACATCATTAAGAAAATAAAAAGATTAGCCATAAACTAGGAGAAAATAGTTGCAGAACACATATTTGATAAAGAACTGGTTTTTCAAAACATGTAAATAACTTTCAAAATGCAATAATAAAAAAACAACAAACCAATAAAAATGGGCTAAAGAACTATATACAGTACTAGAGGCCTGGTGCATAAAATTCTTGCCCTCAGGGGGTCCCTCAGCCTGGCCTGCACCCTCTCACAATCCAGGAGCCCTGGGGGAGTGGGCCTAAGCTGGCAGTTGGACATCCTTAGCACCACCGTCACTGCACTTAGCGCTCCCGCCACTGCCACTGTGCTCGCCAGCTGTGAGCCTGGCTTCTGGTTGAGCAGTGCCCCCCTTGTGGGAGCACACTGACCACCAGGGGACAGCTCCTGCATTGAGCGTCTGCCCCCTGATGGTCAGTGCACGTCATAGCTACTGTTGTTCCACCATTTGGTCGATTTGCATATTAGCCTTTTATTATATAGGATGCCCCGCTGATGTGGCTCAGTGGTTGAGCATTGACCCATGAACCAAGAGATTACTGGTTTGATTCCTGATCAGAGCACATGCCCAGGTTGTGGGCTCAATCCCCAGTATGGGGCATGCAGGAGGTAACCGCTGGATGATGTTTCTCTTTCATCATTGATGTTTCTATCTCTCTATCCCTCTCCCTTCCTCTCTCTCTAAAAAAATCAATAAAAACATATTTTAAAAAAATAATAAAATTTTTATTGAAAAGATGGTTAAGAACCACCACCAGCCCCCACACTATTTATATTTCTTCTTTCTTTTGGGTCAACATTTTCTGGTTCTGGCCACCACTTATTGCTCTAAGTGTTCTCTTTGAATCCTCTTATTTTTCTATATTGAAAAGAAAAAAATTATTTATTGATGAGAAACAGAAAGAAATGTCCATTTTTTGTTACAAGTGTTTATATTTATGCATTCAATGGTTGATTCTTTTTAAAAATATATTTTTATTGATTTCAGAGAGGAAGGGAGAGGGAGAGAGAGAGATAGAAACATCAATGATGAGAGAGAGTCATTGATTGGCTGCCTCCTGCATGCCCCCTACTGGGGATTGAGCCTGCAACCCAGGCATGTGCCCTTACAGGGAATTGAACCGTGACCTCCTACTTCATAGGTCAATACTCAACCACTGAGCCATGCCGGGCTAAAGGTTGATTCTTATATGTGCTCTGAGGGGGGGTCAAACCCATACCTTGGTGTATCAGGACTACGCTCTAACCAACTGAGTACCTGGCCAGGGCTTAGTCTTATTCTAATTTTAGTTTCAATACTATTGATATGCTGAAATCATCCAAATTTAGATCTCCAAATCAAACTTTTCTCCCAAGTTTACGAATGTCTACAACAGCCTATTAGATAGTTCTCTCTGAATATACGCTAAGTATCCCCAAATCAACATGCTCAGAAATAAATCCATAATTTCCCCACAATCTCTCCTCCTTTTGTGTGCTCAGTTAATGTCATTATCTACTGGGTCAGCAAAACTAGTCACCAGAGTCATTCTTCATGACCTGAATCCTTCACTTCCCACACGCATTGTTGACTGCACGATGCCAGAAGTCACCATTTCTTCATTGGTCACAACAGCCTGTCTAACCTGCCTCTACAGAGCTCTCAGTTCTATGTTCTCCTCTCAGTTCTCGCTACCTTTGCTTTGCTTTAGATCCTCATCAGCTTTTGATTTTCATTAGCCTCCTAACTGGGTTCTTTTAAAAAATATGTATATATTTATTGTTTTCAGAGAGGAAGGGAGGAGAGAGAGATAGAAAAATCAATGAAGAGAGAAAATAACTGATCAGCTGCCTTCTGCACACTCCCATATAGGGATCAAGCCCGCAACTTGGGCATGTGCCCTAACCAGGAATTGAACCATGATGTCCCGATTCATAGGTTGATGCTCAATCACCGAGCCACTCCAGCCAGGCTCCTAACTGGGCTCTTTATCTTCAGTTCATTCTCTCCACTAATTAGAATTACCTTTCTAAAATCCAATGTAATTATGTTATTCATATTTAACAACCTTTGCTATCTCTTGACTGACATCAAGATAAAGGTTAAAATACTTAGCAGGAATACAAGGCCTATTACAATTTGCCATTTACCTAATTTTCCAGCTCAAATCTTATTCCTCTCAACCTGGAGAAATGCTTGCCAGTCCCATACATCTATATTACTTGCAAATTTTGTTCTTGTGAAATGTTTTCCTACACACGCTCCTTCACAGGCTGGATAATTGTTACAAATCATTAAAACCCAGTTGGTAGTCATTTCTTCTGTGTGGGCTTTAAAAATAGTAATCTTATTTGTTGTATATTCCAGTGGTTCTCAACTCTAACTGCTCATCCTATCACCTGGGAGAGGAGGGCTTTAAAAAATGTCAATGCCCAGCCTCTACCCACAGAAATTCAGACTGCATTATCGAGAATGAATCTAAGCATAGCAATCAGTTAAGTCTTCCTCTAGAGCAGCGGTTCTCAACCTGTGGGTCGCGACCCCTTTGGCGGTCGAATGACCCTTTCACAGGGGTCGCCTAAGACCATCCTGCATATCAGATGTTTACATTACGATTCATAACAGTAGCAACATTACAGCTATGAAGTAGCAATGAAAATAATTTTATGGTTGGGTCACAACATGAGGAACTGTATTTAAAGGGCCAGAAGGTTGAGAACCACTGCTCTAGAGTATTCTAATGTGTGAGTTACTAAAGATACAAAAATTAAAAAGACAGTGTGGAGTTTCTGACTTCAAGAAGTTTGCAGTAGAGGAAACAAGTAAAATTAATCACATTTACAAATAGAAAGAAGTGTATTAAAGTGAAAGGATGTGCATGTAGAACAAATAGAGGAGGCAGGAAGAAAAGGCATGCCAGGAAAGCCCCCCAGTGAGGCCTACTATAAGCCAAGCAAATATTTGGTAAAATTTTGTATTAGCTTGTAGAATCCTGCTAAACTGTGAACCATAGTTTAAAGCAACTGATCTGTAATTTAATCACTGTACACAATACAACACAGGAACTGTTTTATAATCAATAACCATTATACTTTTAATGCCCAGAACAATACCTGGCACAAAGTACTACTAAAAAATGCTTGTTAAATAAGTTAATGGTCTGGAATATTATGCAGCAGTGAAAAAGAAGGATCTCTTACCCTTTGAGACAGCAGGGAGGGACCTGGAGAGTATTATGCTAAGTGAAATAAGCCAGTCAGAGAAAGACAAGTATCACATGATCTCACTCATATGTGGAATCTAATGAACAAAATAAACTGATCAACAAAATTGATTCAGAGACATAGAAGCATAGAACAGACTGAAAAATCTCAGAGGGAAGGCAGGGGAGGGTGGGTGGGTGGGAAGTGATCAACCGAAGAACTTGTATGCATATATATATATATACATATATGCATATATACATATGCATAACCCATGGACACAGACAATAGGGTGGTGAAGGCCTGTGGTGGGGTTGGGGGCAGGCTAGAAGGAGTCAATGGGGGAAAAGGAGAGCATATGTAATACTTTCAACAATAAATATTAAAACAATAAATTAATGGTCAACAGTAGCATTTAAAATTTTTCTTAAGAAACAAATTTATAATTAATATCAATGTTGCAAATTAAAACTAAGCATCATGTGTTTGGTGTCAGAGATTTTGACAGAGCATGTATATGTGTTCTACTGTTTGGATGAGATAGGTAATTCTAAATTAAGCTGAGAAAACAAAAAGTACTGACAGAGCAGTTCACTTTCAGTAATCTGGGTTTTCCCAAACAGTGACATGAGAGCCAGTCATTTTGAATTGGACAGTTTGAGTTCCTCTTCAAGAATCTGAAATGTAGGTCAGGGCTTTGCTGACATTTCCACTTGCTTCATCGCTGAGAACCTGAAGTGATCACTGACAGGCAGGCGGTGGGGAAAGAAGACGTGACGCTGGCCTGGCCCTGAGGTGGAATTATGTGCTTCAAACGGACTGAAAGGTAAAGAGAAAATGAGCATCCAAATACTTAAAAACAGCTCTATTTCCTGTTGGAAATACATGGGCAAAGTTATTTTCTCTTATAAGTTCTTGTGGTATTTTATACAGTGAATGATACGGATGATAGTCGAATCTATAATATTGTCTGACATCACATCACCTTAGTATTTATTGTGCATAGTCTAGTAGGTGAGTGGTTAACTTCTGAAATATTTTAGGGCTTGTTTTCACTATTATTTATAAGGATAACACCTACTATTGTTAACAACTTACGAAAGGGATCCCTATTTCATGAGTCATGAGAACCCCAGTTTTTAAAAATGTTATCAGATATTTTATGCTATTTGATGAGTTATGAACTTTGTTTTGTTGTTGTATATTAAAGGCTCATGGTTTAACTAAACAAATAAAAAAGTGAATAATGTTGATTATTGAATAACTGAATTATTAATAATGTAAGAAACTGATTACCTGAGTAATGTAATTCCAGTGGTAAACTCATGGCAATTTCTATATTATGCTTCTTTTGAGCTCTCCAGAGATGAGTGAGCTTTCTGTAAATTTAACTGGTGACAACACATATGCATTTGTCTCACTTCATCTTTCTTCATTTTAAATGCCTTTTTTTCTGGAGATTATGAAATTTTTGTTTTTTTCTAAGTTTTAATCATCAAATACTGATATTCTTGGAGCTTGATAGATGCATAACTTGGTCAGGAGAAAAGTTCATCATCAGGATTTAGAGCAGAAGGAGATTTATGAAGAGAGAGACCAGATAAGAGGAACCGGATTATATCCAGGGTCAAAAGGTCCTACTGAGCTAATTCATAGTTATTTTTGAAGGGTGTTAAATGGCATTCTTTTGCTTTACTCCATATTATACCTCTTCACACACTAGTGACTTTTTACCATTTCCTTCCTTTCTTTCTTCCATCCCTCCTTTCTCCATCTCTCCTTTCTTCCTTAGCAGAGGTTCTCATCAAAGATAATAATAATTGCTAGGAAAAAAATGTGATGCCTTTTATTCTTTTATTAAAATTTAAACTTTTTTGTATTTTTCTCTAGAGGGGAACAAGGAGCTTTTCCCTGCTTTCAGACATGAATCAGGTCACATTTCAGTGGGATGTGGTAATAGCTCTTTACATATTCTTCAACTGGTGTCATGGAGGTATAGTATTTTGAATACCTATTGTTACCTTTTATTCAAATAAAGTATTGAATGTCTAATATTTTCAAGGTATCATGTATGGTAGGATTTCTGAAGAACCAAGTTATTATATTGAGAAAAATGATATGAGCATAAGAATTATGTGGAATGAAATAAAAAAGACTCCCTCCTTCCTAAGGCAGGATTCCTTTCTCAAGTACGTATCCCTAACGGAACCACCTTTAACTCCTATATAAACATTCCTGATAAGGAGCTTATTACTTTGAGTTGGCATGTTCTATCTCTGAACTATTATAACTGTTCTATGAAAATCCATCAAACATTTTGAATTTAATTCAATTCCACAGACCATTTGTTGAGGGTTATTCTGTGTCAGGCACACTGTGCTAAGCCTTTTATCCCTCACAACAACAACTCTGCAGCAGTATTGAGTGCTATTATTATTCCCTTCCTACAGTTCACACACACGTCTGGCACTAGGACAGACACAAGCAGTTTGGAGGAATCCAGGCAGGGGATCCTCAGAAGTTCAGACAGGACAGCCATTTGCATTTAGGAGTTTCTATTGGAGGCAATGGTATTCTGGGGACGCATGGCAAGGACTCATTTACTGGGTGACAAAGCAACACCAAGGCAGGGTTCTAGGCCTTGAAGAAAACTTTCTAGATGGTACAAGTTACTCAGAGTAGTGGCAAGTGCAAAACTGTGTTCTACAGGCTGGGACACAATTATATTGGAGATATAGAGGCAGCCTCCTCATCAGAACTAGAATCCCTCCAGCAGGATATTGGACCCTTCCAGAGTCAGACCAACACTATCCAAGAAGATTTGGGGGAAATAAGGCACCAGTTGCTTTTTCTGGCTTCTTGGAAAATGATAAGTAGGACTTCTGTTTATCATTCAAGTGATTAATACAGAGTATAGAGAAATAAGATAGGTCCCTGGGATGTGGCATTAGAGACCTTTTAGCTGTCCATCAGATATTATTTTATATACTAGTGTCCTGGTGCACATTGAAAGGAAATTAATTAGAAGAAATATTTTACTATTGCTATTCACCCTTTCTCTATAATAAAAGTGTCAACCAAATTCACGATCAACAATGACAGATCAAAACACACGTGTGCAATTGATGCCAG
>NW_005359880.1:2425951-2446431 GCF_000412655.1 Myotis brandtii
GAGTCTCCTATCTACCTACTCCAGGACTTCTGTGAGGATCAAATGAGATGAGACACGTGAAAACACTTCACAAACATTTGGTTATATTGTAAAATGTTTGCACTTGGTTATAAAGCAAGTCAGGTTCCTGGACTGAAGAAACTCCAAGGAGGCTAGTCGCTAGGGAGAGGAAGCCAGGCGTCGCTATGTGACGTCATTACCCGACGCCCACAGTGACTGTTTCTGGGCTGGGCTGTGGGCCGTTTCGTTTTCCGCTAATGAAAAGAAAATAAGATTCTACCGAGTCTCCTATCTACCTACTCCAGGACTTCTGTGAGGATCAAATGAGATGAGGCACGTGAAAACACTTCACAAACATTTGGTTAAATTGTAAAATGTTTGCACTTGGCTATAAAGCAAGTCAGGTTCCTGGACTGAAGAAACTCCAAGGAGGCTAGTCGCTAGGGAGAGGAAGCCAGGCGTCGCTATGTGACGTCATTACCCGACCCCCACAGTGACTGTTTCTGGGCTGGGCTGTGGGCCGCATTTTGCGCCATGGGGTCTTGGCAGTGTTGGCTGCGATTTGGTGGGGTATCGCTCCGGGATGGTGGCAGGCAGGGCCTGTGTCCCACTTGGGGGAAGCCAAGTGTTGCTTTGTTGGCACCAGGTCCATGGTGCCGTTTCATTTTAAATGGCCAGTGCATGTCATGGTAGCTCCTGCGTTGAGCGTCTGTCCCCTGGTGGTCAGTGCGCGTCATAGCGACCAGTTGGATGGATGGACACCTAGCCTTTTATATATATAGATTATTTTTCAATCTGCTATGAAAGTTTTTAATATAATCCAGACTATCTTTTCCAAGTTTTCTACTAGAATTTTATGTTACCCTTTTTAAATAGCTTTGCTGAATTAAAAAATATATATATACCATGTTTAACATTCCTCTGACCAATTCAAGAACCCTATTAAAAAGAGAAGTTAACATATTTTTCTGTGACCTATTCTTATGCAATCCATGTTGACTCCTGTGTATTGAAAAATTATTGACTTAATAATTCATTGTTAATATCAGTGTATTTCTCTTTAATTAATCCTTCTATTTCTTTCTAACATGAATGTATATTACAATTATATACATTGTTTTGCAATGTTCTTTTTAATTTAAAAAAATTCTGAACATTTCCCATATTATTAAATTAAGAGTGAATTTTAAGTGGTTACCAAGCAATAGATTTCTGCCATAAGTAGCAGTATGGTTTTATTCATTAAACTCTGAATTTTCTGGTAAAAGTAGCCTTTATCTAAAAAAATAATAAAGACTGATTGATTAGTTGGGATTTGGATTCTGTAGTGCCAAGTGTCATATCTAATCTTACCTTTCAAAAAAGGTGTAGCCTCATAATGCCTTGGTTCTCTGCTTTAAAATAAGAGAGCTAATTATACTTGCTGTTTAGACAGAGAAGCTTAAAGGCTGATACTAGTTTTTTGTCATGCTCCTGCGTTTTAACAGAAGCATAGTAAAAATACATGGCAATAAGCTAATCAATTAAAAGATACATTTAGTGCCCCAACTTTTTCCCAATGGAATTCATTTAATTAATAGAAAAGAATACACTTTAAAAGTCATAGCCTATTATTTTAAATCTCCTGCTTTAATGTTTTATATGGAATTTATTCTTTTAATCTACTTATTTCCAGGAATTACAAATATAAACTGCTCTGGCCACATCTGGGTAGAACCAGCCACAATTTTTAAGATGGGCATGAATATTTCCATATATTGCCAAGCAGCAATTAAGAACTGCCAACCAAGGAAATTTTATTTTTATAAAAATAACATCAAAGAAGGATTGAAAATCACAAGGATTAATAAAACGACAGCTAAACTTCGGTATGACAGCTTTCTGGAACCACGTGCCTCCCTGCACTGCACAGCTGAATGTCCCGGATATTCTCAAGAGACACTGATATGTGGGGAAGACATCTCTTCTGGATGTAAGTGTGTGGGGTGCATTCACAGTCCAAATAAAAGTTCGTCTAACAATCACTGGTAATCACCAACTTGTCTAAAAATAGAGGCAAATTGATATAGTTCACTTCTTCTATTAGTTTAATACAGGAATTGCAAACTTAAATGTCTCCAGGGGCCAGATTGGTGGAATGAACGAGTTACAAAAGCTGGTGGGATCTGTGCAGAGAGGAAAGCAGAGCTATGGTCTACTGGGACAGCCACTGCCCAGCTCCAGCAGTTGTGAGGGCTCAGGATTCCCAGAGTTTTTGACTCTTTAGAAGAAGACTGAAATATGAACTTTTAAAGTGAACTCTATAAATGATACCATGTTACCAACAGCTCCAAAAAAACAATTTTTCAACAGTTACCTGGTCAGATACAGCATAGAGGAGAGGCAACAAACTCAGGTGTTAAATGTTTTTTTCATCTGTTTTTCGCTTATGTGTGTTTTTATTTTTCCAAATTAATATCATCAAATTTGAAGCAGATCCACTTGTAAAATGTTGAAGCTAAGATTTAGGGAGAAAAACAGTTGCAAAACTAGCTTTGTGTTCTTGCTACACTCCTTACCAGCTGTGTGACCTTGGGCAAGTTGCTTAACGAATCCAAGCCTCAGTTCCATATCTGTAAAATGAGGCAAATTATACTGACTGTGGTAAGCCCTTAATTTTAATAATTTCTTTTAAAGCATTTTATACACTTTAAAGTACAACCAATGTGCCTAAGCCCTTAAAAATACATCCTTTGGACAAAACATGGAAGATTCTGATACAATTCCCTGCTTCTAATCCCACTGCCCCAATTGTGAATCATTATGTTTATTACTTTAATTATTAAGAAAAAATATGTCAAGTTAATCTTTAAAATATTTGCTAAATTCAATTTGTGTTCAAGCATTCTGAAGATGTTTAAATTATTAGAGTAATATGGGCTGACTTGCATAATAATATACTTAATTCTTTGTTGTACTATTATGAAAGATGGATCAATAAGTTCAGCACTGTTTTAACCCAGATATTTATTCCCTACTAGAGGCCTGGTGCACAAATTTGTGTACGGGTGGGGTCTGGCCAGCCTGCCCTAATCAGGGCCATTTGGGGCCGGCAGGGGGGAGGGGCTGCGGGAGGTTGGCTTGCCCTGTTTCCGTCTGGCCGGTTGGCTGGCCGCAGTGCGAGTCATAGTGACCAGTCATTCCAGTCGCTTGGCTTTTATATATATAGATGACATCTAGGCCCATTTTTAGTGAAGGTAGAGGGCTTTGGGTATGTGTTATGTTCTCTTCCTCCACACTTATGAGAATCAAATCTGAGTTCTTACTTCTTCACCTCTAGACCTTACCTAGTAAGAGCCAGACCACTTGGACCCTAGAATGGATAACTGAAAAGCAGGGGATCTCAAATAAGGCCATTGTCCTATTTAACTCTGGTTACCTGATCTTGCAAGAGTTTCAAAAAAAAGAAGAAGCCCTGGCTGGTGTGGCTCAGTCGGTTAGGCATCATTCCATGCACCAAACCAAAAGGTTGCTGGTTTGATTCCGGTCAGGGACACATGCTCAGGTGGGTAGGCAGTAGATCAATCCACTCTTACATTAATGTTTCTTTCTTTCTCCCCCTTCCTCCCTCTTTAAAAAAATCAATAACGATTTTTTTTTTAAAGATAGAGAAGAAATATGGGAGGTGGTAGAAGTACACTGAGGAAGAAAAGTAGTTGAAAAGGAAGTAGTATATCTTGGAGTCAAAGAATAAGGTTGGCAAAAGTATGCCTTAAACTGATAACAATATGCTAAACTTGCCCTAAATTGTGGTAATTGAAACCACAGGCAGACATCTTATCTGATGTATGAGGACTCTTTACCTTGTCCACATCCTCAGGAAATATAAATAAGCCTTAATGTTTAACTACTTGACTATTTATCCTTTGGGGTGGGGGTGTTGAGATAATATATAATTTTTTCAGAGGGCAAATTAGCAACTTCCACAGTTAGGAGGAAAGGTTAGTTTTTGATTGAAGCCAGAGGAAGAAAGAGGCCGAAGAAGCATGGCTTCCTTCCCTGAGCTGCAGTTTGGGTGATAGATTACTACCAGGAGCTCTCCCAGTGTTGGCTGAGGGCCTCTGAGCCCCCCACCCCCAAAACCATTGGGTGATGCTTAAGGTCAGGGAATGGCCTTTGCTCCCCTTCTAGGACAATATAATGAAGCACTTATTCGCTGCAAATGGCTGCTTAGAAAGAACATCACTCTTTCATTTATTTACTTTGTGAGTTGTAACTTCTCACATAGACCTCTGGTTATGAGTATGGAATTGTAACTGCCAGGTAAAAATTTACTCAAACCCCTGGATTGAAGAACCCTTGTGTCCTTGGGTTCTGCATTCTTAGCACACAAAACTTCCTTTTTAAGTAGGTCAGAAAAAAAGGTTTTTGAGGGTTTTTGTGGTACTCTAGAAATCACATTGCTTTCACTGGATCACTTTGATCACAGGATATTTGTCCTGTGAGCTTTACTATGTCAATTTATCGTTACTGCTTCAAACAAAATGATCATATGTATATTTTTAGACTGGAGACAAGTCATAAAAGAGAAGATAAATGAATCATTGCTTTCCCTGAAAAGTTATCTATCTATCCCTCTATGTATATTTAAAATGATCTGTACTTTAATGTGTAATTTGTGAAACACAAACTTATTATTACAATTTTCATTTGTAGCCATAATTTTAAACACATCTTGGTTTCTTGTCTGTGATTACATGCATGCTTATTATGGGAAGTTTGTTCTAGCAAAATAACACCAATCCTGGAATCAAACACTATGAGATGCCTTTATGCATTTAAAAATGCCAAATTAAAATAAACCTTACATGAGACAATCACATCACCACTTAATCATTTATTTAAAAGTCTAAACATCTTTTACTTAAATTTTAACCATCTTTGATCTCTACTTACCTTGATAAAAGCAGACTTGTTATCCAACAAAAGTCCTTAATATTCATCTTTAGCATTGCTATTAAGTAGCATTACTGGCACAAGCAGGTTGGTTTGTGCTGTCCTTGGAGAAGGAATTAAGGACTGATCTTTGTCAGAAGCACTGGGTCTCTTCTCATTTTAAGTCTGCTTATGATTATCATATTATTAATCAAGCCAATCAATTCATGAAGTATACTTTATTGAGAGATTGCTATGCACTAAAAATGTGTTAAATACTAGAAAGTCAAAGAAGAGGGAGTCACAGACTCTGCTTTCAAGACACTCTCAGTAGAAAATGATCTCTGTCTAGACTCTGAATTAATTAGAAACCTGGCCTGTGATTAATAAGTGCCCCAATAGGGGAGGATGGCATTGGTAGGCAAGAGCAAAAACTTAAGCCTCATCCTTGTATATTTCAGGGTACTTTTAGTATCTAGTTGTAAAGTAGGTTTTTATTCTTGAACGTTGAATAACCTGGAAATGAGATCTAACAACAATTTGGTCTTACTCTCATAACCATACTCACATTCCCATCTTTACATAGCTTCACATTAATATTACAAACTAGAGGCCCGATGCACAAAATTTGTGCAAGGGGTTAGGCCCCCACCACTGCGGTGGCCACCTTTGCCTCAGCCCCCAACGCCACAGCTTCGTCTGGAAGGACGTCTGGTCTAATTAGCATATTATGCTTTTATTATTATAGGTATTGTGCTTATATGTGTGTGTGTATATATATCTATTTGGCCTTTTGCAAAGTTAATAAATCATCAGACATTTATAATCCTGAGCATTCACTTCAGATAGAATGCTGTGGAATAAATAGCATATCCCAAAATATTGACAGTTGTCTTTCATGATGACTAATTCAATGATACTCTTATCTGAAACCAGAAAACAAAAATAATTTCAGCACAAATCACTGTAATCATTGAGAGACCACAATTCAATCAATATTCAAAATGACTTAAATGTCTGTGTCCACAGCTACCTCCTTTAAGGTGTAAATAAAATTTAAAGCTTTCTTTACCCTACTTGGCATCCTGTTTCTCCCCATTGTAACTCAATGCTACAACTCACAAAAATGTTATAAAGTACTTAGTCTATTCTTACTCTTTGAAAATCATTTTAAATTATAAAATCAAATTACAGTCAATGCATAAAGTTTTAAAATTTTTAGACCAGCAAAAAGAAGTACTCATTATCTCTATAATCCCATAATCTCACTAATAGAATCCCTCTTTAATAATTCAGAGTATCTTTCAAGTTTCTCTATCTCTCTCTTTCTACCCCTTAATCCCCCTCTCTCTGTCTCTCAAATGAGACCACTATACTATACTACATCACAATTTGTTTTTTTCACTTTATCATATGACCATTATTTAATTACTTACTAAACTAATTAAACATACATAATTGTATTCTACATTGTTTTGGAATGTATTTTAGGAGTGCATTATAGTTTATTTAACCTTATGTTGGGTTATTAAGTTTGTTTCTAAATTTTTATTAAAATAAACAATACTTTAAGAGGCAAATTTTTTAGCTAAATGACCATTTCATTAAGAATGCAATCCTAGAGGTAAAATTGCTGAGTTGCAAGATATTACTCTAGCTTCTAAAGATCATGATATGTAAAGTGTTCTCCATAAAGGCTGTAGCAATTTGCACAAGTGTGTTAGAGGATTGTCCTTTGTCCATTCCCACACTGAGGATTGCCATTTTTCAAAATCCTTGCCATTTTTATAGGTCTAAATGATACCTATTATCTTTTCAATTTGCAATGAGATAACTTTTTTTGCATTTTATTTCTGATTTTACAAGTAATATTCCTGGTATGTAATTTACAGGTGATGTGCAAGAAGAATATTTAGATTTAAGATAAATCTTTGGGTACAACTTCAGGTGCACAAATGTCTGTACATTTATTCTTTATGAGCCTCCATTCTGCCATTTGTCTGGTCATTCTCTGAATAGTCTAGTTTCCCAGACAGGATTGCATAGGTAGGCACAAGCTGAGAGAGCAGCACCTGAAAAGTGAGTATTTAATCAGCACTCAATATTTCCATACTTCTTTTTTATCTTTTTCTTGGTAATTTATTACTGGATGGTGTAACTGAAAATTCCAGGTGCTGTTCCATAGTTGTTGGGGTTTCATCAGCTCCAGAAGCCCCAAGGGCTCAAACACTGTCATCAGAACTCTCTGATCTTTTCCCATCTCTTGGGTTTTATCTTCCCTGGTGTTGACTTCATTCTTAAGTAGGCAGTTTCACTATGACAGGGAGATGGCCACCAGCAACTCACAGCTCCCTATTACTCAGAGACAGTAATTTCAAGGGGAAAGAGGCTGCCTGTTTTACAATGGCTCCTGAAAAAGTCCCTGGGAGAATTCTGATTGGTTCATCTTGAGTCATGTGGTCATTCCCAAGAGAAATACTTGATTAATCAGCCTAGGTCAAGGGCATACTTCTCTGTGGAGCCTAGTGATTGATAGCCCTTGGGGGTAGCGAGGGGATGAGGTTGGGAGTGAGGGAGATGTCAGTGCTGAAAAGGGAAAAATGCTAGCAGACAAAATCTAATAATTTTCTCTATAATATGGCCACTCAGAGAAAGCACAGAGCAAGGGTGGAGGTAGGGAGAAAGAACCTTGAAATAGAATTCTGTGGTTACCAACATTTTAAAAAATCTTGTTTTTACTATGGTAAAATAGACACAACATAAAACATACCATTTTACAATTCCTAAGTGTACAGTTCTGTGGCATTGAGTTCATTGTTGTGCAACCATCACCACCATTCCTCTCTAGAACACTTTTCATCTTGCAAACTGAAACTCTGTATCCATTAACCATCAACTTCCCATTCCTCCCTACCCTCAACCACCAACAACCACCATGCTACCATTCCACTTTCTATCTCTAAGACTTTGTATTCTAGATACCTCATATAAGTAAAATCATACAATATTTCTCCTTTGTGTCTGACTTATTTTACTTAGTATAATGTCTCTGAGGTTCATCTGTGTTGTAGCATGTCAGGATTCCCTTTCCTTTTACGACTGAGTAATACTCAATAGTAGGTATGAACACTAGACTTTTAAAGTGGAATAGATGCCAGAGGAGAAGTAGAAGAACCCTTTGGAGAACTCTTTCACAGGAGCCAAAAGGTACAGAAGGTTTCAAGGAGGGTGTGGCCCAAATACTAAACGCTGCAGAGGTCCAGGTCAATAATGACTGCAAAGAGATCATGGGATTTATTGATTAGGAAATCATTAAAGACCTTACCAAATGTGGTTTTGGTGGAATTGTGGGCTGAATCTTGGCTGTTGGGGTTTACAAGTAAATAGGAGATGAAGAAAAAGACCAGTATAGTGAATTCTTAAAAAAAAAAACAAAAAACGTTTAGCTATTAAGAAAAGGAGAAAGATACAGTGGTAGCAAAGAGAAGAGAGTTTAGGGAGATGAATTTTTATTTTATTTTATGGGAGAAACTTGATCACATTAATATCCCCAGAGAAGTAGAGTATATAGAGAAATCTATAAAGG
Organism: Myotis brandtii; assembly: GCF_000412655.1. Classification (NCBI taxonomy): domain Eukaryota; kingdom Metazoa; phylum Chordata; class Mammalia; order Chiroptera; family Vespertilionidae; genus Myotis; species Myotis brandtii. The sequence goes on from NW_005359880.1 coordinate 2,434,452, forward strand.
AAAGGAGCAGTGTTTGACGGCTGAGTGCTTGCAAGGTGAGGTGGTAGGGAATGAATGAGAGAAGTGCTGAGGGGGATTGACCTGTTTTCCCAAATGAAATGGAAAGTTTATCAACTAACTACTTTATAAAGAACTCCATGTTTCTATGGTGGCTCCTAAGCGATACATTTTGTTGCAGATCCACCAGATGTCCCTGATGAGGTAACCTGTGTAATTTATGAATATTCAGGCAACATGACTTGTACCTGGAATACCGGGAAGCCCACCTACCTAGACACAAAGTATGTGGTGCACATGAAAAGGTAGGTTCCTTCCTCAACACTTTAAATAAGCAATTCCACAGCAGTTCAGCCAGTCCTTCACCTCCGGCAGGGACCCAAGAAATGAGCCCCAAGCATGAACGGACACCCTGACTACCCCCAGCTCCCTAACCATGATAAGTGAGGCTACCACAACCCTTTCACGCCGTTAATACTTTCACTCTGGGGGGCAAGGTTTTCTATAACCTTTCTAACCTTTTAATTCATTGACAGGGAACTGGGGGCAGGAGCCTAATGGTTATACCGCAGGACAGTTTTAGAAGGACCTCAGCTTAAAAATCCCAGAGCTATCCTTCTAAGGTTTAGGCAATTTACCCCATTTCTCCAAATGGACTTCTCCTTATCTTTGAAATGGGCCAAAATAGAACCGATTGCACAGGTTTGTTCTATTTATTTAAATGAAATTTGGCTTTTAAAGTGTGTGTCACAGCGCCAGGTCCATAGTGAGCACTGAATTAAATTTGGTGTCAAGTAGGCTGAGCAACTTTCCTGGTTTTCCTGAGTCTGAGGAGTTTCCTGGGACACAGGACCTTTGGTTTGAAAACTGAAAGTAATGATTGAATGAAAGGAATTGTTTTCTACTTGGAGTTGAGGAGGGCTTTGTAGAAACGCTCCTTTGTTATGTTCTAACAATACCAGACTACAGGAGCCAAGACCACCAGGCAGCCAAAATCTCTTCAAGTTTTATGCTTAAAGACAAATGATTGATCATAAGAGTTATATTACTATATATAAGTTAAATTGGGGGGGGGGGGGGCGGGCATGCATGTTTAGTTTCTACTATTCAGAAACTGCAACATAGGAAAAGGTTGATATGAGAAAATCCCTTTCCATTCTTCCATGTACATAGTTCAAATATTCCTGTTACATTTCAACCATACCCATGTACATCAGTCTGTGTTGGACTCCTCTGTTACTGTTAAAGATGGAAATAAAACCATTAACTTGAAAAATATAGGCAATTTGGGGTAAGTTGGTCACCCTTGTTTATTTTTTTTAAATCTTTTTTTTTTTTTTTTTAAAGAATGCCTTTAGTCCTAGCCAGGTGGCTTAGTTGGTTGGAGTGTCATCCTGTGCACCAAAGGATTTCAGGTTTGATCCCCAGTCAACACATATAGCAGGCAACCGATCGATGTTTCTCTTTCACATTGATGGCTCTCTCTCTCTCTCTCTCTCTCTCGCTCGCTCTCGCTCTCACTCTCGCTCTCCTTCTTCTGTCTCTAAAATCAGTAAATAATAATAATAATAATAATAATAAATATATACTCGGGTGAGGATTAAAAAAATAATGCCTTCAGTAGTTTATTTGAAGCATACTATTTTTTTCTCAAAAATTTCACAAACTACTTACTTAAAAAAATTATTAAAGCCTTACTGTTTGGGAAGCACTGAGCCAAAGGCTTTATATGTGCTACCTCATTTAATCCCCTATACAACCCTGTGATGTACGTAAGATTCTCTCCCCCACCCCCATTTTTCATAAGCAAGGCTACGGAGGCTTAGCAGGGTTAGGCAATGTGCCCAGGGCCACACAACTACAGAGAGGGAGAGGCGGGTTCTGAATCTGGGTTGGCCTGACTGCCTTACCTCTAATTTCCTTACTTTTCTGCTGAAATCGTGTAGAGAACCAGATCACAGGGCATATTTAATAGATGCTGTCCAGGTCTCATCAATATGGAAGAGAATAACCTTCCAAACTTGCTCTTCTTCTCCACCTTTTAGGTACTCAGAATAATTGTGATGAAATAAATCATAAAAAGTAACACCTTTTCATTCAAGAAATTCTGGGTAAAAACTAGACATCTTTCTGAGTACATGGCTAAGCCCGGAGTTACTAGCCGTGTGCCAAGGGCAAGAAGCTCACACCTTTCATTCTGAGCAGGAGTTTAATAGAGGCGTGGTCAGGCATTAAAGGGATGAAGGAAGCAATCAGAAATGGGTTGCACCGAGGAACAGAACACAATGTGCTAAGCCACGTGCCCCGTGTGCACTTCATGTGCTTATGGCTTCAATGCTCAACTCAACCTTGTGAGGTAACTATTATTATTCCCATTTTCAGAGGGCTTGGCGAGCTCCTCTTGTCTCTCCAAGGTCACTTGGCTAAGACATAGGGAACCAGGGTTCTAACAAGGGTCTGAGTGTTCATTAACCTCACCCCATGCCTTGGGGGTAAGATAGTCTCCAGGAGATGAAAAAAAAAGGCCAAGAAAACTAGAGTCTCATTGCTAAGTCCATTTCGGAATTGTGAAAATGAGGGCTGTATGGGAGTAAACCCCACAGTCCAAGCTCACAGAAAAACGAGAAGTGCCAGACTGACAGGGAGCCTACAGCCTTCAGGATTTTTGCTATTTCCTGGACCCTTTTACTATCTCCTAATCATGGTTGCTTGGTTAATTTTTAAAAATGTAACAGCTTTGTTGATTCAATATATGATACAACTCACCTTACATAAAGTGTACCATTCACAGAGTTTTGGTATATTCACAGAGTTGTGCACCTATTACCACAATCATTTTTAGACCATTTTCATCATGCCCAAAAGAAACCCTGTATCCATTAGTAGTCACTCACTATTTCTCTTCAACTTTTCCAGCATTCTCTATGGATGCCTATTCTGGCTGAATAATGTTCCATTGCATGGATATATCCCACTCCTTAGTTGGTGGAATTTGGGTTGTTTTCACTTTTGGGCTGTTATTAACATTTGTGTACAATCTTTTGTGTAGACATGTGTTTTCATTTCTCTTGGGCAGATACTTAGAAATAGAACTCCAAATGGAACTGCTGTGTCATATGGCAACTCTGCCTAACCTTTAGAGGAACTGCCACAGAGTTTTCTAAAGCAGCTGTAACATTTTACATTCCCAGCAAGAGTGTGTGAGGGTCCCAATTCCTCCACATCCTGGCCAACACTTGTTGGTTACTGCCATCTCAGTGGATGTAGGTTAATCCTTTTAGGTCCTACTAAGCCACCTTCTCAGAATCTTGACAGTAAAATTGCCTTGTAAATTTGGAACACACATAGCACAATTTGAGAAAATACATCTGTTAGCAAAAACTTGCCAACCACCACTTGATTTCCTATTTAATGTCATAAAAATATTCTCCAAATAGTTCATAAGATCATTTATTACAGATTTCTTTTAACATTAATTAATGCATTCTAAATTGAATATGTTTAAGTGATTTGCATGTGGGTTTTGAGGGACACATTCTCTTTATAAAGTGAAGAATACCTGTAGTGAGCGATGAGTACTGAGATTGTTCCATCGGAAAGAACAAGGGCTTCAGAGTTTTACATTTGCTTTCCAGTTCTCAGACTATCAGTCAGATGTCTTTTATGATGCAAATATCAAAAAAACCCAAGCACTGTGACTTGAACAGGTGGGGCTTTATTTATATCAGGTCGTAGGTGTAGTTAGCACAGAGCTGGCTTGATAATTCAATGACACCCCAAGGATCTAGGCTCTTTCTGCCTTTCTCCTCTGTACTCTTGTGTGTTGACCTTAAACCTCAGATGCTGTACCTCCAGGCTTCTCATCCAAATACCCTGTAGATGGAGCTTAGTACTGTCATCAACATTATCCGCCATAGTTGTTAGCTGTGCAATCTTGGAAAAGTTATTTAGTTTTGCTGAACCTTAGCCTCTTGTGAAATGAGGATAAGTAATACCATACTGGGTTATAAGAAAGCAAATTATAAAACTTATAAGAAAGCAAATTATAGGAAATGCTTAAGACATGAACAACACAAAGGCAATGTTAGAGTATTATGGTGACACTCAAGGTGGACTCCCTAGGCTTATTTAATTCGTTCTTCCATCAAAACCTGACTGATTTGGGAGAGAAATTTAACATAAAGCCATTAAAAAATGATCACTTACAGGATATTAGAAATAATTATTTTATTTACATTATTTTCAAGTAATAGTAATTTTGGACAGATTACTAGAAAAAGATGTTAAATATGCTGAGACTCATTTTCTAGCTATTGTACCTATGTCAAGAGTAAATTCACTCATTCATTCAAACCAGAATGTTCACTCAATCTGGCCAATAATTTTTGTTTGTTTTGCTCACTGCTGTATTACTTGAGCCTAGAATGCCAGTGCATTTTTCCCTTCACAGTCTAGTTAAAGAATAATAATAAAAGGTCATCTTAATATATATAAAGAGCTAGGCGCCGTCACAACCGAATGGGCGACTGGTTACCATGAAGTGCATGGAGCACCTATCAGTCCCCCCCTCCTCTGGCCCCCGAGCCGCTCACCATGAGGGGTGGGACTGGGGGCTGTTGAGCGGCAGTGGCGGGCTGCTTCGGCCGGATGGCCATGAGCTTAGTGGAGCAGTCACCGGGGCGGCAGCGAGTTTCACGAAGCAGTCGCGGGGTGGGGGAGTTTTGTGGAGCGTCCAGCAGCGAGCTTCGCGGGGTGGCAGCAAGCTTCGTGGAACAGTCGAGGGGCAGGGGAAGCCTCATGGAGCAGTCGCAGGGTTAGTGGAGCATCCCGGGGTGGGGAGCTTCACGTAGCAGCGCAGGGCGGCAGAGGCCATGCCACAGAGGCCAGGCTAGGCCTAGGGACCCTAACCGCGCACAATCTCGTGCACGCTGGGCCTCTAGTATATTATAAATTATAGCCCAAATCAGATAAACCTAACAAAAATTCTGAATTAATGGAGTCCAGATTAATGGGATTTGATCATATTTTAGAGAAGACATAAAAAATTGGCATAACCATGAATGTTCTCTAGCAAATTTAAAGATGAGCTTCTGTACGCACAGAGAAATATCTGTTCATCTTGTAATTAGAAACACACCCCTGAGTTGAAAAAAATTAGAGAAGAGAAAATCAATTTTTCTAACTAGCAAAAAAATCTTACCTCCCAGGAAAAAGCTGACTTAGAATGAATTTTGTGGTTGAAGTAGTAAGTATCGGATTTAAAAAGGCTCCTCTTGATCCAGGGTTCTTTGTGTATTTTCCAGTTTGGCAGGTAGGTAGAAGTTCTTCCATAAACCTGACTGATTTGGGAGAGAAATTTAACATAAAGCCATTAAAAAAATGATCACTTACAGGATATTAGAAATAATTATTTTATTTACATTATTTTCAAGTAATAGTAATTTTGGACAGATTACTAGAAAAAGATGTTAAATATGCTGAGACTCATTTTCTAGCTATTGTACATATGTCAAGAGTAAATTCACTCATTCATTCAAACCAGAATGTTCACTCAATCTGGCCAATAATTTTTGTTTGTTTTGCTCACTGCTGTATTACTTGAGCCTAGAATGCCAGTGCATTTTTCCCTTCACAGTCTAGTTAAAGAATAATAATAAAAGGTCATCTTAATATATATAAAGAGCTAGGCGCCGTCACAACCGAATGGGCGACTGGTTACCATGAAGTGCATGGAGCACCTATCAGTCCCCCCCTCCTCTGGCCCCCGAGCCGCTCACCATGAGGGGTGGGACTGGGGGCTGTTGAGCGGCAGTGGCGGGCTGCTTCGGCCGGATGGCCATGAGCTTAGTGGAGCAGTCACCGGGGCGGCAGCGAGTTTCACGAAGCAGTCGCGGGGTGGGGGAGTTTTGTGGAGCGTCCAGCAGCGAGCTTCGCGGGGTGGCAGCAAGCTTCGTGGAACAGTCGAGGGGCAGGGGAAGCCTCATGGAGCAGTCGCAGGGTTAGTGGAGCATCCCGGGGTGGGGAGCTTCACGTAGCAGCGCAGGGCGGCAGAGGCCATGCCACAGAGGCCAGGCTAGGCCTAGGGACCCTAACCGCGCACAATCTCGTGCACGCTGGGCCTTTAGTATATTATAAATTATAGCCAAAATCAGATAAACCTAACAAAAATTCTGAATTAATGGAGTCCAGATTAATGGGATTTGATCATATTTTAGAGAAGACATAAAAAATTGGCATAACCATGAATGTTCTCTAGCAAATTTAAAGATGAGCTTCTGTACGCACAGAGAAATATCTGTTCATCTTGTAATTAGAAACACACCCCTGAGTTGAAAAAAATTAGAGAAGAGAAAATCAATTTTTCTAACTAGCAAAAAAATCTTACCTCCCAGGAAAAAGCTGACTTAGAATGAATTTTGTGGTTGAAGTAGTAAGTATCGGATTTAAAAAGGCTCCTCTTGATCCAGGGTTCTTTGTGTATTTTCCAGTTTGGCAGGTAGGTAGAAATCAGCATTTGTAAGGTTTCACTTCCAACACATGTGGTTCTATTTTCCAGTAAAATCACAGATATTGACAGGCATTTTACCTCCACCCACCCACTTATTTTACCAGTGACAGGAAGGTGGCATTTCCTCCATGGAAAATCAGGGCTTCCTTCTATGTTGGGTTGAAGTTATAAAGTAGAGGAATTGTGTATTACTTCAAGAATTTTGTTCAGTGCCTTTGTAGTGACCATATCAGCAGATATGCATGGCCATTCACATACCCTTCTGTATACTTCTATATTTTGCTATGTATCAATGGATAGTGATAAAAAAAAAAAATGAACCTCTGCTAATAAGTGTCTATCTACTGATGTCCCAATACCATCAACAGGTTCATGTAAATATGTTCTTTATCTTGGAAACTTGTAATATCTGGCACAGTGCCTTCTACTCAATAAATGCTTGTTGAATGAAAATTAATGAATGATGGTGGCCCTTCATTCCATTCCATCCAAAATAACAGTAAATATTTATTTAGCATTTCTGTCTTGTTGGCATCATATTAAATTCTAGAGATTAAAAAGTATACACACTGTCTCTGTGCATGAAAAATTCATACATTTTTTAGAACAATGCCAATGATGGAATTTTCAGGTGCCAGGAAAGACCAATAGGGCAATTATTTTTAGATGATATATAATTTCAGACCCCCTAAAATCAATTGTTTATTCTGCCAACTCATAAGATCTGCTTGGTTTTGCCACACCTTTTTCATATTCATAACAACCAGAAAGAGTTCTTAGATGTGATTCTAAATATTTTCATGGCTCTGATGTTATGTTTCAGTAATTCTTTTAGGACTTGATGGGCATCTCACATTTTAAAATCCCTTTCCTCACCAATTCTGTACTTGTACTCAGAAAGCTAACTGTGGCTGGGGACAAACACACACTTACTCGTATTACTTTCTATTAATGACCACTAACCTCAACTGGGCCCAGAGAGCCACCCAGTGATCCCACTACATTTCAAAAGGCCAAGTCACTTCTCCACATAATAATTTTTTCTGTTTTCTCTCATCTCTGGTCTCCAACATTCTTCATTCTCTACTGATCACCTGCTTCCTATTTCTTTAAGAAAATAGGAGCAATGAGAAATACTATAACCTCCCTCATCTACTGATGTACTGACATCTGCACGCACATACTTGATCTTCTCTTCCACTCCTGTGGGTGAACTACCTTTACCCTGAGGCCAAATCTCCACTTGTGTACCAGATCTTACCCCTCCTGCCACCGGAGGACACTGCTCCAACAATGTTCCTCTTTTTCTTCTGCATTATCACCTCTTCTATCTTTACTGGATTATTCCCTTCAGCTTTAAAACATGCTATAACATGCTGCCCTCTTGAAAAATACAACCCTCTCTTAGTCCCTCTCCTCTACTACCCTATTTCTCTGCTCCTGTATATGGCAAAACTCCTCAAAAAAGTTGTCTGTGTTTTGTCTTTGCTTCCTCTCTTCTTATCCTCTTTTTTAATTAATATATATTTTTATTGATTTCAGAGAGGAAGGGAGAGGGAGAGAGAGCTAGAAACATCAATCACGAGAGAGAATCATTGATTGGCTGCCTGTGCACACCCATACTGGTGATCGAGTCTGCAACCCAGGCATGTGCCTTGACCGGGAATCGAACCGTGACCTCCTGGATCATAGGTTGACACTAAACCACTAAGCCAGCCCGGCTAAGGTCTCATCCTTTTTAAAATCAAGTTTAGTCAAGTTTTTGTCCTCCACTGAAACAGTGCCACTAATGACTTCCCTAATGCCAAATCCAGTGGTTTATTCTCAGTTCTTATTTTCCTTATCAAAATCATTTACTAGCAGGAGCACTTCATTTAGCTTTTCACTTCCTTCTGCTGGCTGCCAGGATGGACACCACCCCTATTGGTTCTCCTACTTCCTGGATGGTTTTTCTCAGTCTCTTCGGTTGATTCCTTTTCATTTCCAGTAAAGGAATAGGCCCTCACAGCAGTATTCTAGGATCTCTTATTATCTCTATCTAAAACTCCTTACCTAAAAGACCTCATCCAAATATATGGTGTAAAACCCTTTATTTATCTCCAATCCAGACTTCTCTTCTGAACTGCAGGCTTAAAAGACCTCATCCAAATATATGGTGTAAAACTATTTATCTCCAATCCAGACTTCTCTTCTGAACTGCAGCTAACATATATCTAACATCTTCTCAACATTTCCTCTTAGAACTCCAAAAGGTAACTGAAAGCTAACATTTTCAAAAGCAAACACCCAGTTTCCTCTCCCCAGACTTGCATTCTCCTTTTCAGTAAATGGCAACTCTGTCCTTCACATTACTCAGGTGAAAATCCATTGGCCTCCTCCTGGATTCTTCTGTGCCAATGATCAGCAAAATGCATTGGCTCTATCTTCAAAAGTTAACCTCTTTTCACTCCGTACATAGCAATCCTGGTCTAAGCCACATCATCTCTCATCTGAGTTAGTACAAGAACTTCCTAAGTGATGCCCTAGCCTCAACCTTTGCCCTCCTACAGTTCATTAGTTATTCACAAGTAGCCACCATCATCCTCTTCACATGCACGTCAGATCATGCCACTCTTCTGCTCAAAATCTCCCATTTCACTCAAATCTAAACCAGGGTCCTTGCAGGACCCATGTGACCTTACAATGCCTTCTAAATCTCCCCCCTCCTAGCTCTCTAATTGTTTCTCTAGCCCTTCCCATCTCCCTCACTCTGCCAAGCCTCCTGGACCTCCTTACTGTTTGCTGTTCCTTGGACGGGATAAGCAAGGTCCTGACTCAGGGCCTTTGCAGGTTGCCTAAATGTTCTTCCTCCAGAGACCCACAAGACTTGACTGTTCACTGCTCTGATGTTACCTTCTCAGATTCACCTTCCTCATCTCCCTGAAACAAAACAATTCCCCCACCCTCACTGCTAGCACTTCCTAACCCCTTTTTGCCTTATGTTTCTTCTGAACATGTATCATTAAAGGACATACTATATATTTATTTGTTTCTACCAATATGTATGTTCCACAAAGTTTGGGACGTTAGCTGACTTGTTCATTGTTGTTCATTTATGTAGTATTTTGATGTATCAATGTATTCATTATTTGGTAACGTAAGGCTGGTTCCTCTTTACTTCCCTGGAATTTTGTCTAAAGTAGTGCTTGGAACAGAGTGAGTATTAAATACATATTGTTTAATGAGTGATTAAATAAACGAAAGATACTGTCACCATTATTACCATAAGTTGACAGTGTTTATTGAAAATCTGTTCATTACAACTAGAGCTAGATGCACAGGACACTTCTGAAAATATAAATCGTGCTGACCCACTTTAACAAGTAATCTGTCATGTATTAATTAGTACAGGAAATAAAGAAATAGAAATAAGAAATTAAAAAACTTTGTAATATACGGTTTTAAATAAAAGTAGTCCCAAAGTATAGTCAGTCATTATTATTGAAATCTTCATCTAAAATAGCACTTGGTGGTCTAGATGCCAATATGAGAGGAGGTTTTAAAAGCAGAATTAAATTATCCAGTATATGGTTAATGTCGGTTTGAGAATACATTTTCATTTTGACTTGTGGTCTTAATATGTGCGGTAAAAGAATTAGCCACAAACCAATTAAGAATATGCTTGTGGTTTTCTCTAACTGGAAAATATTCACAGATGCCCTACTTAGTACTTACACATAGCTGCCATTTTCTGATTTTCACATTTTAATTCTTTTTTAGTATGAGGCTAGCATGCCTTATAACAAATTATCCTCTAATTTGTTTATGTAACACCTTACTTCAGAAAGAATATAAGTCAACTATGTAAACACTTGGATTTAACGGCATGATTTGACCTCAGATACAAACAATATAAAATTTCACTTGTTGATATAAAGCAATTTTAAAACTTTCATTTTTATTCTTTTAAATGCATAAAAGTCACATGTCATAAGTACCTTTTAAGTCATAATAATAACTGTTTTTGTTTGTTTTTCGTTAATCCTCACCCAAGGATATTTTTCCATTGATTTTTAGGAAGGGTAAAAGAGAGAGGGATATATAGAGAGAAACAATGTGAGAGAAACAATTGGTCTAATCAATTGGTTGATTCTTGCATGAGCCCCGAACAGGGCCCAGGCCGGGGAGGAGCCTGCAACCGAGGTACATGCCCTTGACCTGAATCGAACCTGGGACCCTTTGGTCCGCAGGCCAATGCTCTATCCACTGAACCACATCGGCTAGGGCAATAACTGTTTTCTAATATGTGAAGCCATGCTCAATGCTTTTTTATTTAATTTACTCATTTACTCATGATAACAGGATGTTATTATTTCTGCTTTACAGATGAGTAAACTGAAGTACATAGAGATTAAGTGAGGGGCTTAAACTCTCACAATTTACTGAGGGGCAGAGCTGAAATTTGAATCTAAGTCTGTCTCTAAAACCCAGGCCCTGTGCTTTTCATCACCATGATATATCTTTCTTGTCCTCTCATGGTGCTCATAGTGATCTCCCTGCTGGTGAGAGGAAAGAGGCAGCACTGGAAAATATACTGACAGTTAGAAACCTGAGCTGAACAAGATAGAGTAGCTGCTGCCACCTGCATGCTGTAGACCCCTCTCCCCCCACCCTCTGTCAGCCTTAGAGAGATTTCTTGATTGCCTGCTGAGGTTATCCGGCTCTGATAGTGGCAATAAGTTTAAAAAACAGAAATATAATTTATGTAGTAATTTGATTTATAAATGCATTTATTTCATGGTAGTATAAGGCTGGTTCCTCTTTTCCTCCCTGGAGTTTTGTGTCTTAGCAAGCACGTTACTCTGGATTCCAACAATTCTAAGTGTCTGGCAAGTTATAATCCTGGCTGGGGGACTGTGGGGCTGGAGAAATTCAAAAGTTGCTGTATAGACACATAATAGGAACAGGACCCGAAGTGGAGCCCCAGGGATGAAATGCCAGTGATTTATAAAATGTTTCTTCCCCACAAAGCCTATCAAGTCAGTCCCTCAGGACAGAGAGCAGTTAATGGTATTCGATAAAGAATCAGGCGGTGCTTGCCTCTGCAGCACTAATACTATGATTGGAACAGCACAGAAAATGGAGAAGACCCCTGAATGAAAATGACATACAAATTTGTGAAGTGTTCTATTTGTTAAATATAAAAATATAGGGTACTTGTCTTTTCACCGTTGTTCAAATTCCAAGGTTATTTCCCTTCTAAATTAGATTTCTATATCAAGTTAGGTTTCACAATGTAGTACAATTAACTTAGGAATCTACAAGTAATACACCATTGGCAATTAATATAGAGGTAGAACCTAGACCATGGTCACAGCTCCCAAAACAGGGAGAAAAGAGAAAATAATCTTTTAAAAAATGCTTCACTTCTTTGGTTGTCTCTTAAGTGTGATGGAGAGAAAATTATTAAAAACTAGAGGCCCGGTGCACAAAAAT
>NW_005359880.1:2447559-2449145 GCF_000412655.1 Myotis brandtii
GAAACAATGTATAACTTCAGCTCTGAGATCCCGGCAGGCTGAAAGCTGGTTTCTGGGGTTTTGTTTAGCTTCTTATTTGCAACATAGTACATAGTTGCTTAGAGTTGCAACTCAGAGACTGGCAAGTCAGGCGGGGAACTTTGGAGTCTGCAGTCACTGGAGCAAGCAAGCCTCATGTTCGCTTCCAGCTGCCTGGCTGCCGGCCGCCATCTTGGCTGACAGTTAATTTGCATAAGGATATGCTGATTAGCCAATGGGAAGGGTAGCGGTCGTACGCTAATTACCATGTTTCTCTTTTATTAGTGTAGATGGAAAACTGAGAGCTGTGGCTGGGTAGCTCAGTTGGTTAGAGAGTCATCTAGATACGCCAAGGTTGCAGGTTCAATCTCCGGTCAGGGCACATATGAGAAACAACCAATTAATACATAAATAAGTGGAACAACAGGTCAATGTCTCTTTCTCTCTGTCTCTCTCTCCCTCTTTCCTTCCTTACCTCTCTCTCTCTCTTTCTATTTCTCTCCTTCTCTCTCGAATCAATGAATTTTTTAAAATGGCACACAAAGGCAAACTGAGGATATGAGAAAGGCAGCATGCTATTGACAATAATGGAGTAACTGACAAGAAATGCTGATTTTGCCTGGCCGGTGTGGCTCAGTGGTTGAGCACTGACCCATGAACCAGGAGGTCATGGCTCGATTCCTGGGTTGCAGGCTTGATCCCCAGTGTGGGGTATGCAGGAGGCAGCCGATCAATGATTCTCTCTCATCATTGATGTTTCTATCTCCTTTTCCTTTTGCATTTCTCTGAAATCAATAAAGATATATTTTTAAAAAAATCTTACAGCATATTGGAGGAGCAGCCTAGAAAAGGACATCTCCCTGGTCTTCTGACTCCTGAGGGGAAAGGATAGAGGAAGGGACTAAGGCCCAGGCCCAGTTATTCTTGAGTAGAATCACCCCACTTTCAAGAGGGAAAGGAGAGCGAGGGGCAGGACAAGAAGCGGGGACGTTTAAAGACAATTTCTCCTTATAGAACCAGAAAATGAGGGAAGAGACATTCCCCAGTACTCTCCTCTCCACTACTCCCAATCTCCCACCCCCTTAAAATATTACAGAGTAAATTTTTTCAAAGATTTAAAAGAGAGGCTCAAAACTTTTTGTTCAAAGGTAATGTCAGTTAATAAAATGTTAAGTGTCAGCCTTAACAAGTAACTGGAAATTTTAATTGGTGGGTTAGAGATCCTCAATTATTCACTTATAAAAACTTAGATAAATATAATTGGAAGTGATAATTTAATAGCTCTCTATATCTCTCATTCCAAAGTGGGTCTCTCTCCTCTATCTATTCCATCCCTTCATCCAATCAACCACCAGAGCCAGTCATTTCTAACCTCAAAATACGTAGAAGATCTTTTTGACCTGGTCTGCTCTACTTCAAGTTATTTCTTATACTTTCATGCCCCAGAGTATTGAACTTGTTGAACTTTCTCAAAACTGGCATGTCATTTCATTTATTTGTTTCGGAACATACTGTTTTTTCCCTATTTGGAAGGTTAGTCTTCTCCTATCTCATCCTCATCCCCCCTC